>NW_017619128.1:785599-858328 GCF_001879475.1 Ipomoea nil | reverse complement strand
TGACCCACACATAACTCCCCTACACGTTGCCCTTCCCATTCTAAAACCCCTCCCCACTTATCACTTCACCAGAAGTGCATCGAACTCTAACTTAACATTCTTATAAACACTGACCAGAAAGACGATAGCATGGCACCAAACAGAAGGCAATCAAGGACTCCGGAACCCGCCACCAGCGACCCCTTGACCCAAACCCTACAGCAACTAACACAAGTCGCGCAGGCGTTAAGTGACGCGGCCCTTCGCAACACCAGGCCCCGCCGCCACCCCATCAAACGCAAACTCAGACGTTGCCCGACAAGTTTCAAATCACCGACCACCCACGTTTTCAGGAGAAGAGGATCCCGCAGTCCTGGAAGAATGGATCCGAACCCTTGATAAGATTTTTGGGGTAGTAGAATGCCCGGAGGAACGCCGCGTAGAGATAGCCTCGTTCTACTTCGGACACGAGGCCGATCTCTGGTGGATCCACGAGGGACCCACTTATCAACAAGAACCAGGATTCAATTGGGAGAACCTCAAGACACGACTACGAGAGAGATTCTATCCAACCCACGTAAAAGCATCCATGTACGAGGAGTTCCTTCATCTAAAACAAGGAACGGCCACCGTCATAGAATACCATAAACGATTCCTCGAGCTGGCACGCTTCGCGCCAGAGCTAGTCCCCACCGAGGTAACCAAGATAGAGAGATTCGTGTCAGGCCTCAACTTCGAAGCTCGAAAGGCGCTAGTGGTAAGCAGACCTCGAACCCTCAACGAGGCTTACTCCAGTGCCGCGAATCTCTATCGAATCCAATTACTCCAACGCGGAGTTCAGGAACAAATACGAAGAAGAAACACTGGAAGTGGGGCACCGCCGGTGAAAAGAACGAGAAACGACACCGGCACAAGGTCGAACAACCCGACCAACCAAAGACCGCCCCTGGGAAACAACGAAGCTAATCCAAGAGGCTTCCCTTGCCCGAGATGCAACAAAAGCCACAGGGGCAAGGATTGCGCGGGCAACCCCTGGCGATGCTTCAATTGCGGAGAGGAAGGGCACAAGGCCTTCCAGTGCACTCAACCCCAAAGACCACGCCCCACCACCGTGGGTCAACACGGGGGCACCAGCCATCAAAGGAGTTACGGCGCCCCCGGGAAGGTATTCGTCATGAGCCAAACGCAAGCCGACCTCGGAAACGAAGAAGACTAGAAGGGGAGAACCCAAACCCCGAAGACGGAGGACCATACGGACCCCGCCAAAGAAAATCCCGGAAGCGAATTCTGTCTAGGATGAACCATCACCCCGTGTAATCATCCCCTATATCGTATCGACCACTTATTTAGTTTAAATTACTTCGGGAACGTCATGTCTACTTAGCTTAGCTACTTAGAGAGTGTTATGAATAAAGATTCATTTTTGGTTCAAATTCCAATCCCGCTACACGAGTAAAACACAAGCTACGCCACCCACTCAACCCTTCCCCACTAAAAGACGAAACAAGGAAAAGGACAAAAATCACCTCATCAAGGAATGCCTAATGTTACCATTGGGAATGGAACCTTAAACCTCTCATCTATAAATTAAAGCCTTAACCACTAGCCCATGTGTGTTTCTTGAAACCACAAGGGAACACCCTCTTAATAAACCCCTCCAAAACCCTTAAACCCACAAAATCCCCAAATCAAAAACCCTTCTTCTTCTTCCTTTCTTCTCCCTCTTCCTCCCCACACCCTCTCCTCCTCCCTCTCGCACACCCCACTGCCCCACCATAGCAGCCACCTCCCATCACCACCGAACGGACGCCGCCACGCCCGGCCACTCCCCGGCGACGCCGCCCCGCCTCGCCGCCGTCCGGACCAAGCCGCCGGAGAGGACCCGCGACACCGGCACCGCCCGCCTCTCGCCCGGGCACCACCCGCTGCCACGCTCCGTCCAACCCCACTCCAAGCCGCCGCCTCCCCTCGCCGAGCCCTCACCGGAGCCCAGCTCGCCGCCACCTTCCTCGCCCGCGAAGAAAAACGCGCCGCCCACCTCGCCGGCGACTCGCCGGAAACATCGCCGGAAGCCTCGCCGGAAAACCCACCGGAAAAAGTACCACCTATCACAATGCCAAAGAAACCCCTCGGAATCCGCACCCCGGAATGGAACAACGCCGATTACACCGTGATCGGAGGTAAAGCACTTGAACCCGACCAATTTTCTCCGGAATTGGTTGATATGCTTAAATACCAAGGACTTTTAGATACATATCTCACCATCAAAGGGGACACGTACCCCGAATTGGTGAAGGAGTTCTATCAACACCTTGTGGCCACCAAACGGGGTGACAAGGTAGAAATCACCACCAAAGTCCGCGGCAAGGAAATTGTGCTTTCCGAAGGCCGTTTGGCCAAGCTCTTGAAATTGACCACCACGGGTGTGTCCGACTATGACCGGAAAGGGTGGATTGACACCCAAACTACGGGATACAAGGACTATCTCGGGTACTTACTCGGGAAAGAGGACGGATTCACCTCGGCTACTCGACCCAACCGAAAGTGGCTATCGGCGGAACAAAAGATACTAGTTATGATTATAACCGATAGCCTCTTGCCCTCCAATAACAAGAGCAAGGATGTAGGGAGCTTGGAGTGCGCCTTTGCGTATCTCCTAAAACATAAAATCAAGTTCAACCTGCCGGCACTCATGTTAAAACACATAGAGTTTTGCAAAGCAAGCAACCGGCTTAGGCCTACCCTACGGGATGATCCTAAGTTGGATCATGGAGAAGAAGGGGGTAGACCTAAGCCACACCGAAGTCAAGACCGCCAATGGCATGGTTTTCAATGCCCAAAACCTCCGCCGCAATGACATCTACTATACCGAGGGAGGACACTATCTCACCCTCGAAGAAATTTGCCAAAAACCCGAGGAGGAACGTAGGGAATTGGTTGATCGGTTGGACATCTCCAACAAAAAGCTCAAGCGGGCCATGCAAGATTACGGAGGCACGGAAGGGAATGAGGAACAGGAGGAGGATGACGGGCCCGACCCGACAGTGCAACCACAATCCGGAAGGGACCCGAGAGATCAAAGCGAGAGCTCGGTCAATGAGCGCATTCTCGCACAGCTCAACCGGCAAAACCAAATCATGGAAGAAGGGTTCTCATCCTTGATTCGAACCACACGCGCACTCGATCAGAGGGTGGCAGCGATCGAGGCCGCCTTGGGCACTCGTGGGGCGCCCAGTTCCAGCGCAGGAAACCGAGGTACACCCATAACTTCTCTATCACAACGCCACCAAAAGTACAGCCTATCCCAAACTAAGACAAACGTAGGGCCACACTCCTACCCAGGAGGCCAAACTACGGGATGTCTAGGGGTGAAATGGGTGGACTATGACACTGGGCTTCGGGGACGAAGCCCCTTGTAAGGGGGGGAGAGTGTAACACCCCGTGTTACGACCTTTAATCTTGGATTAATTATTTAATTAATCCCGCTAATAATAATTAAATATGATTAATTAAGTTAAGTTCCCCTTTAATTAATTAATGGGGTCCACCATGAACCGTAGACCCTTGCCTAAATTAGAGGCTTAAGTCTATTAGGAATAAAGATAGTAAACCTTTTACCATTCAGATTGTGATTAGGATCCGCCCTAATTAATATGGACCCTTATCCCTAAAGCGAGTCCCTGAATCCTATAAGGAATAGGATTAGTAAACCCATACCATTCAGGCCCTAATTAGGAGTCTTAAATATATATATAAAGAACTTAGGAGACACCCGGAACCCCCACATGATTAACGCCCACCACCCCAAAAAGAGCTCCAAGAATTCCCTTAGGAGAAATCAAGAAAGCAAGGAAGCTTAAAGAAAGATCCTTCATAGCCAAGGAATTAATTAAGGCTAAGAGGTAACCCATGTCTCAACAAAACCTATTTTCATAGCTATGATTTCCCCTTAGGGTTTCCCCCATATTATTGTGTATGGGCAAGATGTGTTGATTATTATTAATGTTTGATCTGATGATCCCATGAGGGATCTTGATAATCTTGATATTGGGAGATTCTTGATGATTATGGAATTCTTGATGATTATATAGAGTTCTTGATGATTATGTGTTGTTCTTGATAATTGTGTGATGCTCTTGATGTTTATATGTTATTCTTACCGAATCTTGCAATTAGAAGACGAACCGTATACTTGTTGATATAAAAGTGATTAGAACCCTAGGTTGTATCGTATGACCTTATTCTTGGATTGTCGGGTGGGAATTCGCATGTTGGGTGTTGATTATGTTTAGAAAAGCATGATAGATTATGTGTCGTACGGTTCTCGTATTTGATCCGTTAATTGTCCACGTGTTGTCATTAATTGCGTTGTAAAGTGTCTAAGCATGGTTTCGGGTTCCACAGCGGTTCCCGGGACGAAAAGTGGTGAAAAGAGTCAGTGGGGGGTAGGTGGGGGTAGGGGACCCGCCACCTACCCGTGGCGTTCTCGGGCAGCCCGGCAGCGGGCAGCCGGCGGGCGGGCAGCTGCCCGCCGGGCACCCGCTGCCCGGAACAGTGGCAGCCGGCGGGTGGACCCCACACCCACCGGCTACCCGCTGGAATTTTTCCCCCCTCGGGACCCCGGCTTCCCCGTTTGATGTTTCCCCGATCCCCGTGGTGTCCCAACGGACCCCGTTTGTCGTGCCTATGTCTAGTTTGATGTTTCGGGTACCGTTCGTAGGTTTATGAGTCTATTATATTGTATGCTAGTTGAATTGGTATCCCGTTGACCTAGGTGAAAGAAGCATGAACCCTTAGGACTATCCTTAGTATGTGATGGATCACGCATAGGTTTGTTATACGCTTTATCCCCCTTCCCAATGTGTAATGTGGGTTGCATGTGCTTGCTATGTGTTACGTGTGCGTGTTGCCCCAATTCAGTTGCGATCGGATTGGTTATCCTGAGCTGCGGTTCAGAAGCCGGCTACAGTCAGATGGGAATTCCTGGCTGCAGTCGGATGACGGTATCCTGGGCTGCGGTCCAGAAGCTGGTTGTAGTCAGATGGGAATTCCTGGCTGCAATCAGATGACATCTTTCCTGAGCTGCGGTTCAGAGGCTGGCTGTAGTCAGATGGGAATTCCTGGCTACAGTCAGACAATACACTCTCTTGGGCTGCGGTCCACTGTTTGGTTGCGATCAAACATTATGGTGAGCTGCGGTTCATCGGTCGGTTGCGATCGACCCCTCCGTGTTGCGATACGGGGCAGGGTGCTGCGGGGCCGTGTCAGAGCTATATGCGCTGACCCTCATGTATGGGCATGCGATTGGTCCTGTGGCGCCAACAAAGTGTGCTATGTGTTGTGATACGGGTGAGCTGTGATTATGTGTGCCTTGGGGAAATGTGACTATGGGATTTATGTTGGGGATTGTGTATGATGAGTGGTGATCATTGTTTATGCCTTGTCTTATCTGCCTTGTCTATTATGAACTGCATATGACTGTTATAACTATTGCTTGCGTCTGACCTTATCTGTCGAGTCATTCCCGGTTTTAAAAGCTAGAGTCCGTAGGATATATCTTCATGCTCAAAATGGCTTTCGTATATCTATATATATCTCTATATGTATTGTATTTCAACGCGTTGGAGTGGGTTACCAGCATCTCTCGCTGAACAGATATATTTGGCTTTCAGGCACAGAGGATTAGAGCACTGGAGCACGCTAGAACTGGAGCGTAGAAGTAGTATAGTTTCCCTTTCGGCCTGCGTGCCATGTTATGCATTTATATTTCAGAGGATAGTAGTTAGATAGCCTGTGCACCTGGGTTCTCTAGCCCAGGTGTGGCATAGCACCCCGCACACTGATGTTACACTCTGGGATTTAATGAGATATTACCTTTATTATTAAGTTTTAAATGTCTTGAAAATCAGGGGTGTTACATTCATACTCCTTCCACCTAGGTCAACGGGATACCAATTCAACTAGCATGCAATACAATAGACTCATAAACCTACGAACGGTACCCGAAACATCAAACTAGACATAGGCACGATAAACGGAGTCCGTTGGGACACCACGGGGAACGGGGGAACATCAAACGGGGAAGCCGGGATCCCGGGTGGGATGAATTTCCAGCGGGTAGCCGGTGGGTGGTGGCCACCCGCCGGATAATACTGTTCCGGGCAGCGGGTCGCCGGCGGGCAGCTGCCGCCCGCCGGCCACCCGCTGCCGGGCGGTGTTTCACGGCCGTGGGTAGGTGGCGGGTCCCCTACCCCCCACTGATTCTTTTCACACACTTTACGCCCCGGGAACCGTTGTGGAACCCGAAACCATGCTTGGACACTTTACAACGCAATTAATGACAACACGTAGACAATTAACGAATCAAATACAAGAAACGAACGGCACATAACCTATCATGCTTTTCTAAATATAATCAACACCCAAACATGCGATTTCCCCACCCGATAATCCAAGAATAAGATCATACGATACAACCTAGGGTTCTAATCACTTTTATATCAACAAGAATACGGTTCGTCTTCTAATTGCAAGGTTCGGTAAGAATAACACCTAAACATCAAGAGCATCACGTAATTATCAAGAACAACACATAATCATCAAGAACTCTATATAATCATCAAGAATTCTATAATCATCAAGAATCTCCCAATATCAAGATCATCAAGATCCCTCATGGGATCATCACATCAAACATCAATAATAATCATCATATCTCGCCAATACACAATAATATGGGGGAAACCCTAAGGGGGAATCATAGCTATGAAAATAGGTTTTGTTGAGACATGGGTTACCTCTTAGCCTTAATTAATTCCTTGGCTATGAAGGATCTTTCTTTAAGCTTCCTTGCTTTCTTGATTTCTCCTAAGGGGATTCTTGGAGCTCTTTTGGGGTGGTGGGGCGTTATTCTTGTGGGAGGAGTTCTAGGTGCTTCCTAAGTTCCCTATTTATAGATCTAGGGATCTTATTTAGGGTCTAATCCTATTGGGATTAGGGGTTGGGTTTATATAGGAGGGCCCATGGGCTACGGTGGGCCTTTTTCCCTAATTAATCATTATAATTTATTCTTTCTCTTGGGCTATTAATTAATTAATTAATTGGTTTTAGGACTCGTAACACGGGGTGTTACACTCTCCCCCCCTTAACAGGAAGCTTCGTCCTCGAAGCTTGGCCCCTGGTGAAAAAAAAAGTTTTCTCTTAGTTACCTGGAGTGAACAGCTCGGGATACCGCTCCTCCATCGTGTCCTTAAGTTCCCATGTTGCTTCCTCGGTCTCGTGGTTGGTCCAGAGGACCTTCACCATTTCTATGACTCGGTTCCGGGTATTTCTTGTCTTTGTGTCCAGGATTCTTACGGGTTTCTCTTCGTATACTAGTGACTCGTCGAGGTCTACGGTCTCGTGTTGGAGCACGTGGCTTGGATCGTGTATGTATTTCTTTTGCTGAGATACGTGGAACACGTTGTGTACTCGTTCTAGTTCGATGGGTAAGGCGAGGCGGTAGGCCAAGTCCCCGATTTTCTCCACGATTTCGTAAGGACCGATGAACCGGGGGCTGAGTTTTCCTTTTCTTCCGAACCTCATTACTCCTCGTGTGGGCGAGATCCGTAGCCAGACCTTGTCCCCGAGGTTGAATTCGGCTTGTTTCCTCTTTAGGTCGGCGTAAGACTTCTGGCGGTCTTGGGCAGCCTTCATCCTTTCCTGGATGTGTTTGACCTTAGCTATGGTGTCTTGTAGGTATTGGGGGCCCAGTGTTACCGGGTTGACCATATCTTCCCAACATAATGGGGTTCTACATTTCTGACCATACAGTGCTTCGTAGGGTGCCATGCGAATGCTCGCGTGGTAGCTGTTGTTGTATGAGAAATCGATGAGGTCTAGATGTTCTTCCCACGTCCCTCGAAAGTCTAGTGTGCAGGCTCTTAGCATGTCCTCGAGGGTTTGGATGGTTCTCTCGGTTTGGCCGTCTGTGGTGGGGTGAAAGGCTGTGCTTAGTTTTAGGTGCGTTCCCAACGCTGATTGTAGTGATTTCCAGAATTGTGAGAGGAATCTGGAATCTCTATCGGACACAATGTTTCGGGGGACTCCGTGGTATTTCACCACTCGGTTTATGTAGGCTTGGGCTAGTTGCGTCATTGTCCAAGTTTCCTTCATGGCAATGAATCGTGCCGTTTTGGTCAGCCGATCCACTATGACCCAGATTTTGTCCTTGCCGGTTCTTGTTGGGGGTAACCCTCCGACGAAGTCCATGGATATGGAATCCCATTTTCCTTGTGGTATTTCAAGGGGTTGTACGAGCCCCTTGGGCTTGCATCGTTCAGCCTTTACTCTTTGGCAATTCAGGCACCTGGCCACGAAATCTGCGATTTCCTTCTTCATGTTTGGCCACCAAAACGTTCTCCTTACGTCTTGGTATAACTTGTCACCTCCTGGGTGGACCGAGTACGGGGAGTTGTGTCCTTCCTCCAAGATCCGTTGTTTCAAGTGAGGGTGCGTTGAGGGTACACACCACCTTCCTTTGTAACGGAGGCTACCGTCCGGGCGTGCTTCGAAGGGGTCTTCCTTCCCTTGGGTTAGGTCGTGGCGGATCTTATCTAGTTCCGGGTCCTGGTGTTGCCCTGCTTTGATCTCCTCGAAGAGGGCGGGTATAGCTTGCGTGTTGAGTAGGTAGGCATTGGGGCGGGTTTGTCCTTGCTCTATTATTTCCAAGTGTAGTTTTTGGAAGTCCCTGTACAGTTGGTCCGGTAGGACCCACGTGGTGTTGAGGGAATGGTTCGTCTTTCGGCTTAGGGCGTCTGCAACGACGTTGGCTTTTCCCTCGTGGTATTAGATGTCTAGGTCGTAGTCTTTTATGAGTTCTAGCCACCTTCGTTGTCTCATGTTTAGGTCCTTTTGGGTGAAGATGTACTTTAAGCTCTTATGGTCGGTGTAGATTTTGCATTGTACCCCATACAGGTAGTGCCTCCAGATTTTTAGTGCGAAAACGATAGCGGCTAGGTCGAGGTCATGGGTGGGGTAATTTTCTTCATGGGTTTTGAGTTGCCTGGATGCGTATGCTATTACCTTCCCTTTTTGCATCAGCACGCATCCCAACCCTTTCTTGGATGCATCGCTGTAGACCTCGAATTCTTCCGTTTCGGAGGGGATGGCTAGCACGGGCATCGTGGTTAGCTTGTCCTTTAATTCTTGGAAGGCTGAGATGCAGTCGTTGTCCCATCGGAAGGGGGTTTCCTTTTTCATGAGCTTAATGAGGGGTTGGGCTATCTTGGTGAAGTCGGGTACAAACCTCCTGTAGTAACCAGCCAGGCCTAAGAAGCTTCGGACCTCCGAGAGTGAGCTTGGCGTGGTCCATTCTTTAACGGCGCGAATCTTAGCGGGGTCCACCCTGATCCCTTCTTTGGTTATTACGTGGCCCAAGAAGGCTACGCTGTCTTGCCAGAATTCGCACTTGGAGAATTTAGCATAAAGTTGGTTTTCTCTGAGGGTTTGTAGTGATATACGAAGGTGCTTCTCATGCTCTTCTTTATTTCGGGAGTAGACTAGGATGTCGTCAATGAACACAATGACGAAGTCATCCAGGTGAGGTCGGAATACTCGATTCATGAGGTCCATGAATATGGCGGGTGCATTAGTGAGGCCGAAGGGCATTACGGTAAACTCGTAGTGGCCGTAACGTGTCCGGAAGGCCGTTTTCTGGATGTCCGGTTTGGCCACTTGGATTTGATGATATCCGGATCTTAGGTCGATCTTCGAGAATACCCCTGCCCCTTAAGTTGGTCGAGTAAGTCATCTATCCGGGGAAGGGGGTACCTATTCTTTATTGTAACTTGGTTGAGTTCCCTGTAGTCGATGCATAGGCGCATGCTCCCATCCTTTTTCTTAACGAATAGTACCGGTGCTCCCCATGGGGAGGTGCTGGGTCGGATATAACCCTTATCTAGTAGTTCCTGGAGTTGCGTTTTCAGTTCTTTCATTTCCTTTGGTGCTAGTCTGTAGGGTGGTTTAGAGATCGGGCGGCGCCCGGTGTGAGGTCTATGGTGAACTCGACCTCTCTGGCCGGGGGTGCCCCGGGAATTTCGTCCGGAAAGACGTCGGTGAACTCGTTTACCACTGGGATGTCTCGTGGTTCGAGTATTTTGGCGTTGAGGTCTTCGATTGAGCATAAGAAGGCCTCGTTTCCTTGGCCCAGATACTTCTTAATTTTCATCATGTTTACAAGCTTGATTCCCGGATCCTGGCGGATACTGCGGTATGACACCCTCTTTCCGTTTGGTCCTCGTAGGACCACTTTCTGCTCTCCGCACAAGATTTGCGCTTGGAATTTCCCTAGCCAGTCCATGCCCAAGATTACTTGCATCCCATCCAGTTGGAACTGGATTAGGTTGCTGGGAAATTCCACCCCTTGAATGGTGATTATCACATGTTCGTACATGCGATCACATTTTATGATCTCGCCTGAGGCCACCTTGACTTGGAGCCGGACCTTGGTGCTGGCGTTAAGGTTGAGCTGGGCGGCGAATTCGGTTGCTATAAATGAGTTGGTAGCCCCCGAGTCAAATAGTATGGTGGCTGGGGTGGCGTGCACTAGGAAAGTTCCGGAGACTATGTTGCTATCTCCGACCCTGGCCTTGCTTAGGGTGAGGATCCTCCCCCGGGCAGTCGGCGTGATGGCCCGGCCCAGTGGGGTGGTTTTGGGGTTTTTAGGCTCTTTGGTGGGAATTGGGCGACTTCTTTCGGGCTTCCTTTTATACCCCAGTTGTGTCCCTTGGGGCGGGTTCGTTACCTGTTGTAGTTGACACGCCTTGGCGTAGGCTTCTCCGAGGGTCTTTGGTTCTTGGGCGGCCAAGGCCCTCTGGTGTTCGGGGTTAAGGCCTGCTAAGAATCTCCTGACTTTGATCCCCTCGGTGGATACTAGCTCGGGGGTGAGGCGAGCCAGTTGGCAGAACCGTTGGTAGTATTCTGAGACTGGGGCTGCCCCTTGTCTTAGGTGGAGGAATTCCTCGCGTGTGGCGGCTTTCAGGTGGTTGGGGTAGAACCGTTCTCGTAACCGTGTTTTTAGGCCTTCCTAGTCGAATCTGGGGTCGTGTTCGTACGTAGGTCCGTCACGGGCCCACCAGATGTCGGCCTCGTGTCTGAAGTAGAAGGAGGCTATCCCGACTTGGCGGTGTTCGGGGCATTGGGTTGCCCTGAATACCCTGTCGAAGGTCTCAATCCATTCCTCGAGGGTCGTGGGGTCTTCGTCTTCCGAGAAGGTGGGCGGTTGGTGTGCCGAGACTTGGTGGTGGATTTCCAAGTTCTCGTTCGTTGGTAGGGGCTGGGGAATGACAGTGCTTAGTGCCTGGGCGATTTGGGCCAGGCGTTGTAGATTCTGAGTCAGGAGTTCCTGAGTAGGGCGTCTCGGTGTTCCTGTCTGTTTCTTCTTGGGTGCCATCCTGGTGGTTAAAGGTTGATATTATTTTGTGTTTTCACCTTGATGTAATAAGCGGAGAAGAGTTTCTTAATATTAGAGAGGGGTGAAGTGAGGGAAGGTGATGTGTAGGTTTCTCAATCTCACTGCGCGTCCTAAGACTCCTGAGGCCTATGTTCCTAAGCATCTAGAGTTCAAGCCTAATGTCCTAAAGTCCGGTCCTACGAGTGTTTCCCTAGGGTCAAACTTAGGCTCTGATACCAACTGTAACACCCCAGATTTTCAAGACTTTTTAAAACTTATAATAAAGGTAGAATCTCATTAAATCCCAAGAAATAAATACAAGCGTACGGGGTGTTATGCCACACCTGGGCTAGAGAACCCAAGTGCACAGGCTAACTAACTAATATCCTCAAAGCGTAATTATGTCAACGTGGCACGCAGGCCAAAAGGGAAAACTATCTACTTCTATACTCCAAGTTCTAGCGCGCTCCAGTGACTTAATCTTCTGTGCCTGAAAGCCAAATATATCTGTTCAGCGAGAGATGCTGGTAACCCACTCCAACGCGTTGAAATACAATACATATAGAGGTATATATAGATATACGAAAACCATTTTGAGCATGAAGATATATCCTACGAACTCTAGCTTTAAAACCGGGAATGACTCGACAGATAAGGCCAGACACAAGCACAATTATAACGAGCATATGCAGTTCACAACAGATAAGGCAGATAAGGTAAAGCATAAACAATGATCATAACCCAACATGAACAATCCCCAATATAAATCCCATAGTCACATCCCCCAAGACACTCGTAATCACAACTCGTTCATGTCACAACACATAACACACTTTGTTGGCGCCACAGGACCAATCGCATGCCCATACATGAGGGTCAGCGCATATAGCTCTGACACGGCCCCGCAGCACCCTGCCCCGTATCGCAACACGGAGGGGTCGATCGCAACCGACCGATGAACCGCAGCTCATCATAGTGTTTGATCGCAACCAAACAGTGGACCGCAGCCCAAGAGAATGTCATCTGACCGCAGCCAGGAAAAAGGACGAACCGCAGCTCGTATAGAAACGTTTGATCGCAACCAAACGGTGGACCGCAGCCCAAGAGTATCAATCTGACCGCAGCCAGCTTCTGAACCGCAGCTCAGGATAACCAATCCGATCGCAACCGAATTGGGGTAACACACACATAACACATAGCAAGCACATGCAACCCACATTACACATTAGGAAGGGGGAGAAAACGTATAACAAAACCTATGTGTGATCCATCACATACTAAGAATAGTCCTAAGGGGTTCATACTCCTTCCACCTAGGTCAACGGGATACCAATTCAACTAGCATGCAATACAATAGACTCATAAACCTACGAACGGTACCCGAAACATCAAACTAGACATAGGCACGATAAACGGAGTCCGTTGGGACACCACGGGGAACGGGGGAACATCAAACGGGGAAGCCGGGATCCCGGGTGGGATGAATTTCCAGCGGGTCGCCGGCGGGCAGCTGCCCGCCCGCCGGCCACCCGCTGCCGGGCGGTGTTTCACGGCCGTGGGTAGGTGGCGGGTCCCCTACCCCCCACCTACCCCCCACTGATTCTTTTCACACACTTTACGCCCCGGGAACCGTTGTGGAACCCGAAACCATGCTTGGACACTTTACAACGCAATTAATGACAACACGTAGACAATTAACGAATCAAATACAAGAAACGAACGGCACATAACCTATCATGCTTTTCTAAATATAATCAACACCCAAACATGCGATTTCCCCACCCGATAATCCAAGAATAAGATCATACGATACAACCTAGGGTTCTAATCACTTTTATATCAACAAGAATATGGTTCGTCTTCTAATTGCAAGGTTCGATAAGAATAACACCTAAACATCAAGAGCATCACGTAATTATCAAGAACAACACATAATCATCAAGAACTCTATATAATCATCAAGAATTCTATAATCATCAAGAATCTCCCAATATCAAGATCATCAAGATCCCTCATGGGATCATCACATCAAACATCAATAATAATCATCATATCTCGCCAATACACAATAATATGGGGGAAACCCTAAGGGGGAATCATAGCTATGAAAATAGGTTTTGTTGAGACATGGGTTACCTCTTAGCCTTAATTAATTCCTTGGCTATGAAGGATCTTTCTTTAAGCTTCCTTGCTTTCTTGATTTCTCCTAAGGGGATTCTTGGAGCTCTTTTGGGGTGGTGGGGCGTTATTCTTGTGGGAGGAGTTCTAGGTGCTTCCTAAGTTCCCTATTTATAGATCTAGGGATCTTATTTAGGGTCTAATCCTATTGGGATTAGGGGTTGGGTTTATATAGGAGGGCCCATGGGCTACGGTGGGCCTTTTTCCCTAATTAATCATTATAATTTATTCTTTCTCTTGGGCTATTAATTAATTAATTAATTGGTTTTAGGACTCGTAACACGGGGTGTTACATCTATGGCACCCAAGCCCCTACATCTCAGGTTCCATCTGTTGAGGCTACTGCTCATCCTAATTCCACCACGTTCAAAATACGAGAGGTCACTAATCTCCTTGGTGGTTCATCTGCTCATGTGTCTGATTGTAGTCACTCTGTGTCTCCTGTCCACTCCCCATCCAAAGAGACAAGAAGGTCAAAAAGAAAGAATGTTCCTGTGAAGGTTGTGGTTGAATCTGGTGAGGACACTACTGATATAGATCAACCAGAGAAAAAAAGGAAGTCTAGTGAGCCTGCAAAACCTGAGATCAATCTTCCTGTTCAACAAGTGTTTAAGACTCTACGGTCCTCTATTAAACAAAAAAGCCTTACGGCTGTTCAACCTGATGCTGTACCTACATCATCTGCTAGAAAGGGTAAACCATCCACACGTTCCAGAGGTCGAAGCATAACTTCTGAAGTTCAACCTGTTGAAGGGTCTGACACATCTGTTTACAAGCCTCAGTTTGTTTCTCCAGCTGCTCAGGGTAAATGGTCCACTATGGTCAGACGAGATCTTATTGTTCAACGATTTGTTAGAGGTGACCACGATTCCGGTTCGAACCGGAACCGTGACTGTACAAATCGGAACCGAATCAGAACCATCCGTACGGTTTCGGTTCCGATTCTTAACCGAAACCTATAAGGTTCCGGTTAAGGTTTGTATAATCTTGGAACCGGAACCGCCGGTTCCGGTTCCAAACCGTAAAAAAAATAATAATAATAATAATTAAGTGCCTAACTCGGCAGTCTACTGCTGCCAAAGTTGGCAGTAGCACGTTAGCCAAAGGCCAGCTGGCTAGGCTGGCCTTTGGGCTTTGCGCCATGTGAGCTAAGTAGCTCACATGGGATGACGTGAGGTGAGCTACTGAGCTCACCTCACGTCCTCACCTTTGTGTCTTATCAAGTCTTGATAAGAAACAAAGGTGACTCTATGAGTGAGAGTCATAATTGAGTAAGACTCTCACTCAATTAAAAAAATATTTATATAATCAAGATTTCACGGTTAGAACCGGCGGTTCCAACCGGAACCGCCGGTCTTGATAAGACACAATGGTGACTCTATGAGTGAGAGTCTTAATTGAGTAAGACTCTCACACAATTAAAATAATATTTATATAATCAAGATTTCACGGTTAGAACCGGCAGTTCCAACCGGAACCGCCGGTTCAAGAATCGGAACCTTAATATAAGGTTCCGGTTCCGGTTTGGCCAAATACGGAATCGGAACCGCCGGTTTCGAACCAAAACCAGAACCGTGGTCACCTCTACGATTTGTTGATGAGAATCAGCTGAATTCTGTATGTGATATTCTACCACTGCTGAATGAAGTAGGGCTGCTGAAGATTGTCACAGCCATCTGTCCATACTCAAAGCTCCTCACGTATGAATACTACTCTAATCTCAATAACGAGATTGACATCTTAACCGGGCCACGACCAATGCAGATTTTCATTAGAGGGAAGTGGTACATCTTTGGGCCTGACATGATCAACCAATACTATGGACTGACTGTTGTGCAAGAAGAGGCAATTACAGACTGGAACTTGGTGGCCAAGACTCTAACGGGTGGACAGATTGACACTTGGCCTACGGGTGACAAGGATTATCTGCAGAGCTCTCAACTCACATCCAGATATGTTATTCTGCATCGTCTGGCTCTTCATAACTGGCTCCCATCAGCTCACTTCCACACGGTTGGTAAGCACCTGGCTGGTTTCTTGTACCGAATTGGAACAAAGATGCCGATTGATCTAGGAAACTGGATTTACAACCACATCCTCACCATGATCCATCCACGAGAGCAGAAGGTAAGGCTACCCTTTCCGAATCTGATTTATGGCATTCTTACAACTCAGGGTCTTGAGCCTATGCCGAGTGAAGTGATAAGTCCAACTCTGTTCTATACTGTTGATCGACGTCTTTTGACTGGAGATCACATTCGAGATGTTATACCGGTGACTGCCCCCTCCAATTCTGAAGCTGATACTGTGGCTGATGACTCGCCCCATGCCAAGGATCTTCATCTCTCCATTCAGTTAAAGGCACGGGTCTTTGAGCTTGAGACAGTTCACGGTATAATTGCTAAACAACTGACTAGGGCCGGTACTGACCTAGCAACCGTTCTTCTTCGTTTAAGCCTATCTGAATCTGCTGTTGCTACTGAACCTGCGAAGACCGACAGTGACACTCCCTCCAATGCTTGACCTTTGGCTCTCATTGGCAAAAAGGGGGAGTAGTATGAACTTAGGGGGAGTTATTTTGAGTATCTTCTGGCCCTGGCTGGGCGTTGTTTTTTATGGCACCTCTTCTTATTTGAAGAATGTTCTTAGACTGTGTTTTAATCCAGCATGATATGTATGCTGTGTTTTGTTTTTGTTCTGCTATGTAATCAGATCAGACTCATGGGTTGTTTCTTTATGATAACCTATCTTAGTTCTTTATGTTTATGTCTATCTATATAGTCGAGTTGTTTTGCCAAATAATAGCCAAAGGGGGAGTTTGTTAGTGTTTTTAATTGTTCAAAAACCCCATCTTATAATTGGCAAAATTATTATGGCATACTAAGATAGGTTTAGCTTAGTGTCCGTTCAGTTCTACAGAAGACTGATCAATTAGAAGCAACAACAGAAGGACTGACACTGAAGATCTGATTTAAGAAGGTGTTTACTTAAAAGCTATACGCGGTTTACAGAAGACAGATTTGGAAGGAAGATCAGCGTATCTGCTTTGGAAAGGTATGGACCGAATCTTTAAGATTACATTCTTCAAATATTGTCCTACCATCTACAATCAAAGACATCTATGGAAGGAGTGTTATATCGACGGATCTATAAGTACCATCTTTCTAAGAGAATTAGGGTTACGACTTGAGAGAGAAGAAACACTCCACATCAGTTTTATGAGATCAGATCTTCAATTACCTTGCCTCTTCTCAATACAACATGTTCATGGTGATTAAGATGACGAACTTGAGAAGAATCACTGCTGCTTAAACGAAAGGACACTGTGATCACACTGTTGTGGGAACAACTGTAAAGAGCGTCATTGAAGTAGACTACATCAGAGTGGGCTCTCCAAGTGAAGGAATTTCATTGGACTTCTGTATGCATGGCTCTCCACCTTCAACAATCCACTAAACCTGTGTAGACTGGGTATGTACCTTGTGTGGGGCACTTGGGTAAGATTATTGTATATCTACCTTTGTACATTGGTTTATGGTTTAGTGGATTGGACGCCTATGTGATCGTCCCCCAGACGTAGATACACACTGTATCGAACTGGGTAAACATTCTATGTCGTTGGCTTTATGCTGTTATCTTTTCTTTAATCTTCTCTATGATTTGTTATTACTGACTGACTTCATCGCTGAATCAGTCAGTCCATTTCGTCAGTCGATTAATCCAGTTAATCTATTTTAAAAGAGAAAATGCAAAATTACAATTAGCATTCTTACAGAACTCCATATGGATGATCATTAGAACAAGTAAATTAAATCTGATCCAATGCTTGAAGAAATAAGCAAAAGTGCTGTGCTATTTCTACTAGGCAAAATACTCTCATTGATAATTAAGGTTAAGATTCTTTGCTCCTTGGTCATGTAGTACTTCTCAGGCCTAGTATCCAAAGATATTCTATTTGTCCTACCCAACATGTACTGCAAATAGTGCTGATATCGTAAAGTTTTAGTTTCAGTTTCAATCCAGTTCTCCCTATCATATTTTATAACTCCCACTAAAGGTAATCGAAACAATTTAGCAAGTTTTGGAGGGTTCAAGTAAATCTTAACATTCTTGACAACGGAGTTGATCACCGTAACTCCCTTAGAGTGCTTAAATTCCACATTAGAATATAATTCTTTTACAAGCTCAGGATACACAACACTCTCAACAGACAGAAATCTTTCTAGCAATCCTTGGTGACCCAACATATCAACAATTTTAGGTGAAAAATGTGTAGGATCGAGGGATTTACCTTCAATAACTGAGTATTTGGTGTTGTCCCTGCTTCCTTCCCCAACTTGCTTCTTCACTTTCGGCGTTATGGCTACTGGCGGTGAAACGGTGGAAATTTGGTAGAGGCAGTAGATAGTTCGGCGTTACCAAGGTGGAGTCGGCGAAGATAGTGATCGGCAGCGAGGTGGGCAGCTCGCGGGGGAGGTTGGCGGTGCTGCGACGGGAGCGAACAATAGTCTTCTTTGCGATCGGCGTTGCAGAGCAAAAGGGGGGGGGGGGGGGGGCGTTGCAGGTTGACTGCGTACGTTTGAGGAGAGATGTAGGGTTTGGTCTCTTAAATTGGGGGAGAAAACGTGTGAAGTTCCAAAATTGCCCTTACTAGGGTGTGAAGTGTCGGGTTTGATGCTTCCACGAGATGACACTAGCAAAGCATACGGGGGTGATTGGCGATCTCCTTCAACCCACCAATAGGGTCCAACCGACTTCGCTACAGACTTGGCGGTAGGCTAGGACGGGGGCGTTGTTTCCATGTGGGGGTGCCATGTCGCCAATGTATAGTACTTAATAAAAATCCTTTCTTTGCTTATTAGTTCAAGATTTTTCTTTTGGTGAAGTGGATAAAGTCTTGATCTACTTGAGTGAAGGTATGGGTTTGATTCTCCTTAGGTACAAATCTGACTTTTCCCCCTTACTAAAACTTTAACCCTTTCTAATCATCCTTTTCCTACCCTTCACTTTCCTTGGTCTTTCCCAATCACATTTTATCATTTTAGATCAAGTAGGGCTCTTCTTAAGGTATTATCTACGATTTAATTTTTCCTCCCTTTCAAAATTTATCCTTGGGTTCAGCTAGGCACTTACTCCAGTGCTAACAAACGCACTCCCACAAGACTTCCTCTCTCTATTATCTTTGCCATGCAATTCTACCTTGGTACTTGGCAGTAATTCCAACTTACTAACAAGACCAGGAGATATATAAGAATTGGAAGCTCCTGAATCAATAAGCACAAAACCAAGTAGAGATTATACTAGGAAGGTACCTGTGGCAATATCACTGGCCTCGGCTTGAGTCCTACTCATGACATAGATCTTTCCTTGCTGGGGTCCACTATTGACATTAGGAATCTTGCCATTACCTCCATTACTTCCATTTCCAGTTCTAAATTAAACTGATTTCCTGACTGCAGTCTTGCATTCCCATTCTAACTCGAATTTGAAGAAGTTCCACCCTTGGCAAGGCACTCAAATGATCGGTACCCTTTCTTCCCGTAGTTGAAACACTCCACTAGCTTCCCTTGACAGTCAACTCCAGTGGGATTATTCTCACATTTCTTGTAGTGATAAACCCTCTCACTAGCTCTATTACCTCCCATGGTTCCCTGCCTCTGAACCGGGTGTCTCGTCCTACTACCATCCTGGTTACATCTTTGAAAGTTCCTTGCTGGCTCAGTGTAAGCTACCCTTGGCCTCCTATTTGCTGGTCCATTGTTTCCTTTAGTCTTTCTCTTGTGTCTATCTATCACACCCTTCTAAATCTACTGCACACGAAAATTATCGGTGGCACTATTATAAGCCTCACTAAGAGTCCAGAACTTTAACAAAACAAGGGCATTCTGCGTCTCGAAGTTTAAACCAGTGACGATCTTATTGATCCTACTAGCTTTGCCAGGCACCAAAACGAGGGCAAATCAGGCAAGCTCCAAGAAATTCTTGTGATACTCTTGTCTCAAATGCAGAAATTCCTCGTACTTTGCTGCCTTCACGTGCCCCGGTTACAAACGGTCACGCAATTCTGTCCTTAAAAGTAGCCCATCCAAAGTCAGGCTCTTGACGGAATACTAGTCCTTCATTGACCCACCAGATATTGGCCTCCTGCTATAGATAGAAGATTGATATGTCGACATGACACTCTTCTGGGAAGTTCAAGACTTCAAAGATCTTGTCAAAAGCTCTTATCCAGTTTTCCAACAACGACGGGTCTTCTTGTCCTGAGAAAATAGGCGGGTGGCATCTGGCCGCTTGCCAGGCTATATCTTTGTTCCCTCTGGTCTTGTTGTTGAGCAATGCATTTCATAAGGCTTGAGTTAGCTAAGTCAACTGTTGAAGTTTCAACGCTAGCTGCTCAATAGTCAGAGTCTCGGGAGTCTCGACGCGTCTCCTCGGTGGTGCCATCAAGAACTACTATAGAATCAACATTCTATTACTAAAGCAATCCTTAACTTCAGTCTTAACCTTAGAGTAAGCAAAAGAGTTACTCATCCACACACAACTAGAACTTACCAAGGTCCACACCCGTAGGGTGAAACAATCACAAGCACAACTAGAAGCAACAAGCAAACAAACACACAACCTCACTGAGGTTCCTAGAAATCTCACAAATCCTAGGGTTCCAACTTAGACTTCCCTATTCAAGAGGTCCCAACTTAAACATCTCGATTAGCCTAAACTCTTAAAGTCAATTCATAATATCTTAGGATTCCAAACCTAAGGCCCTATCATAGGCTCAACCTAGGCTCTGATACCAACTGTAACACCCCCAAATTTCTAACAAGGGAATATAATATAAGGAATAAAGGGAAATGAAGTGATAAATTTCAACTGTTTAAATTATTCGAAAATGTGGAAGTTGAAAACCAAACTAGTCAGGAGTGTTATGCCATACTTAGGTAAATACTATAACCCAAATATTAAGGCGATTAACTAAGTTCACAATCCAAAACTAGCATAAAATAAAACATTATTACATCAAGTTCAAAACCATAAGGTCCAAAACACAAGTCAACCAAAGGAGTCATCTGAAACTATCTAAGGTAAAGAGTAGGGTTACATCACAAACTAAACTACGCTCTCTTGATTACCTCTACTCCAAACTTGTAAACATAGTTTAAACATTAGAAAATAATGCTAAGTAAATCCCCACTCCATCATGTAAAGTTTTGCAACTGATATATATATATATATATATATATATATATATATATATATATATATATATATATATATATATATGTATATGTATATATATATGTATATGTATATATATATGTATATGTATATATATATATATATGTATATATATATATATATATACATATATATATATATATATATATATATATATATATATATATATCCTTAGGTGCAGCAATGCTGCGTCACCAATAGTTGAACAAATATACACCATCAGCGTTAGAAAAATGCACCACAAAAATACACATAAATTAGGTACGCATCACAAAAAACACACCATTAGGTGTGAGTAAAAACACCATACAATGTTCGGAAATACACCATTGGGGTGTGGTGAGTTATATGGTGTATTTTTTTGAGTCTGTTGTGTATTTTTTTGTGTTTTTTTTTTCTTTTTCTTTTTTGTTTTTTTTTTTTTTTTTGCATTTCATTGTGGTGTGTTTCCCTTACAAATGTTGGTGCATGTTGTTAACACTGTTGGTGTATTCTGAAATTCCGCTGCACCTAAGGACATCGCCGCATTTGAACTTTTTCCTACTTGGAAACTTATTGGTAGGTCCTAGCCACAAGCCTAACCACCTTGCCATACCACACTTCGGATCAATAAAACAAATGTAGACTAGGTGGAAAAGTCAAAAGTGAGAGAGAGATCTTCATGACTAAATTGGGCATTAACCCCCTCTCCCTCCCCCCCCCCCCCCCCCCCTCTCCCTCCCCCCTCACCTCACCTACTTTTATACTACTATTGAGGCCACATGTCTAGAAAAACATGTGGACTAGAGTGCTTAGCAATACTTAGCCATAAGCGTGTCTTGTAAAGTGCAAGGATTTCCCACCGAACCATCCACCATGCAACACGTCGTGAGACGAGTCCTAAGACTTTGTTAACCACCAAGTTGGTTCGCATTCCCCAAGCCGGTCTACACCCACCTCTATCAAGCTACATCGTCGCTGGCTAACTCGGTTGTGACCCGTCACGGTACACCGGACCATGGCAGATGTAACACCCCCGATTTTACCAACATTTTAAACTTAAATTGAAAGATAAAGACTAATCATCAAAGAAATAAAAACCGGAAGCTAATTAAAATTGGAAAGCGTTATACCACACCCATAAACCATGGGTGCACAGGCTAGGTCTACAACAATCCACCAAAACATTATAAGTCTAAGGCACACAGGCCACTTCTAACCAAGGCTCACAGGCCCAAAACAAAGTAACTAAACGGAGGGAACTACACTAGCTACCACAACGACTAGCGCGCTCGTCATCTACTCAAGACATGTAAAACATAGGGATAACACCCAGTCAGCGAATAATCCTGGTAACCCATCAATACGCGTTAAATAGCATAGTATAGATAGATATAATCAAAGTCATTTGGAACTGAGGAATACAGTATATATCATTTTAAAACCAAGGAAGGAAGTCAACATCAAAAACTCATCACACTCTCAATAAGAACGAGGATCATCAACCTCACAACAAAAGCAAGACCACAAACATCATAGACAACACAACTCAGGATGCAACCTACCATTCACAAGGTAGAGTACATCAAGACATGCATAAGCAAGAAAGTACAACAAATCACATAATGACACATTCATATTTCAAGTTCCATAGTTCCAACCTTATGCCCAATTCCAACTTTATGGCTACCCCCGCCCTTATACCAGTTCCAACCTTTACCTCCTAGTGCCACCCTATACTTCTGAGTCCAACCTTATTCCGCCTGGGACCGTCGTCCCCCACCAATCATAACCGTATTACCACCGATCTCAAAGTACACGAGGGTACTGTAAAGTCACAATATTACCACCGATCTCGTGAGCAAAGCTCAATAATATTACCACCAATCTCAATCACAATCACACACAGTCATCATCATCATCAAGAAGATTGAGGCTCATCAATAGCCCAATCAAGTATCAACAAAGGGTACAACGACTTACACAAGATCACATCATAAGGATCAATCAAGAGATCACAACAAAGACATGAGACAATACTCGACAACAAAGGATACAATCCAACATCAAATGATTGACAACACAAGTTGCCAACCCCAATAAGAAGGAACAAACCACACATACTAGCGTAACAACATCAAACTAGCATGCTCAACAAGCGGGTAAACCAAAATGGTTCCAACGAACCTTCAAGACTCATATTAGCCCAACGAATCACAAAGTTGGACCCTTAGCACGATTCAAGACACCAAATCCTAACATGGATTCCTAACACATCGTTCTAGACATACGAAACATCAAAAGACTCACAAATAGCTTAATAATTCAAACACGCGAGGTCAAAACATCAATACCAAGAAGAAAAGGATCACGGGGAACAAATCCCCGCAAAACATCACATGTTCCCCGTGGGTGTGGCCACGGGTAAGCTCCCACCCGTGGGCCTGACCGCGGGGTACAATACCCACAAGCCTCACGTTCCCTGCGGGTGGGGCGACGGGTAGGCCACTGCCCGCCGTTCCGCTTGCAGGGTACCACCTGTACAACCATTTTTCCCTTCCGGAAAATTCATCAACAAAGCCAAGTTCAAGTCCAAAACACCCAAAATCTCACACACAACAAAGATATGACTTGAACCCAAGAAATAGCCAAGCAATGGGCATACAAGAAACCTGAAAACAAGCTCTAAACATGCAGCATCACAAGATCATGCATCAAATCTCACAAATCACATCAAGAACATCATATAGAAGCCAATAATCATCATTTAGGTAAGAAAATAGGTTTCGTATAGCATGGGTTACCTTTGTAGCCTAACAACTTCTCCTTTTCACCCTCTTAAGCCTTTCTTAGAGCTCTTCTTCCTCACCAACTTCTTACACAAGCCAAAACACAAGAAAGATTCTAACTTTAGATAAAGACACCCAAAAGATGGCTAAAAACACTAAAAAGCTAAGAACCTTACCATTTCCTATGCTCAAGAAGAAGAAAGTAAGAATCTTGGTGAAGGATCTTGCAAGGCTTGGAGGTTCACCTTCTTGCTTGAAGAATAAGCTAGGTTATTTTAGAGAGAGGCTAGAGTGTTTGAGACTTAGGCTTGAATGATGAATGAATGAAATGAAATGTCTTGCTAGGGTAGCTTGAACAACAATTCATGGGTGAAAAACCACTTTTACCCTTACTAAGGTTGGAAAGACAAGGGGACATGGGTACAAACCATGAAGCACAAGGTACACTCAATAGACTTAAGTGACTAGTCGAATTTTAGTCCCTCGACTATTAAATTTCAGGATTTTTAGAAATGGATTAGCAAAGGAAGCTTGGATTAATTCCTCAATTAATCCTCAATTAGTATTTAGATTTACGGAGTGTCACATCAGACCAACCAACTAATGGGACAAGGTCGATTGATGCCTTGCTCACGTCCAACAACCTTCGACCATGACATGTGGTTAGTGCTAATCACACTTCCAGCTACACCAACAACCAGGGAGAGGATGCCAGTCAAGTAGGGGGGGGGGGGGGGAATCGCCCCCCTCCTCTTTTGGCATTTTCCCATATTTCATCCATTTCCTATTTTCCAAATGCGCCCTTAGGATTTATGCTTGTTAGTCGCAATTAGCAGTAGTTAGAACCAACTGCCCACATCTATGGATGAATGTTGGGATGCCATATGGTGCTTTTACCAGCTTTGCCAACTTAAAAAAACCCCTTCACCATCACGTCTACCAAAATTGACTCTATTTTCTCGTCATTTGTCAAATTGTCCCCAAGCATTTCCCTTCAGTTTTTTTTTTTTTTTTTTGCACCCTATACTTTATACCTTATTACACTTTGGTGTCGAAACTTTCTTCCTTTTCTCACTTCGTATGCCTTCTCTCCAACCTTTAGACCTTAGCCTCGTATACTTTTCTGCTTGTCTCACTTCAGGTTCCATTCCTCCAGTATTTACAAATCAGCCCCCTAATTCTACTTCTCAATCCAGTATTTACAAATCAGCCCCCCTAATTCTACTTCTCAATCCAATTCACATCCCCAAATTTTTTCTCTTTCAATTTAAACCCCCAAAACCTTGCCCACGGATATATTCCAACTATTTCTCAGACCCAATTACCTCTTGGATCTCCACCCCTAGTCCAATTAACCTTGAGCTCAGGCCTCATGGCTCTATTAATTTTAATTATATTTGTGGCTTCATCATTCTTTACATTAATTGGTATCTTATGAACTAATAAATTTTATTAAATTAATCAAATGAGGACATCCTAACAAGTGCAAGTTTATGTGCATGGTGCTTGATATACAAATAATATAGCATAGTTTTATAGATTTTTCTATTGTAGCAATCATACCTACTATAATCATGTTTATAATACATGATTCTATTGAGTACAATAGACACCATAAAAGTTCCTTAGTTTTATATGTTGTTATTAACATTAGTTTTAATAATCTCCGCTCTTGGGGAAACTAGTCCAAGATTGTGCATTGGGTAAACTCCGCTCTTGTACAATAGCACACAAATCACCCAATAAAGATAAACTACACTAGAAATATCATGTGCGACAAGTTTAACTAAGTCGATGTTGACAATATTGTAATTAACTTTATTGATCTTTATAAATAAATGATTGGATAATATCTAAAAACCTAAAAAAACATAATAAATCTCAATCAAAGTTATATCTCTAATTTATGTCCATGTTTTTAGTGCTAACCCTTTTGTACATTGTGATTTTAGAGTTGTACTATATAATTTTTTAGACAAAAATACTCTTACCGTTATAACTTCCATTATCTTTTTCATTACTTTTACCTTGCACATGCATCCCACCATATCTTTTTTTATATTCTTTAATGCTAATAATATTTGTAGACATTACGTATTGGATTAATATAATAAATAAATTTTATTTCGTTTAGATTTTAATTAGTAAAAATTTGTTATATTAGTTATTTTTAAAAATATAAATATTGGACATATGTTTTTGCGCATTGCACATAGAAACAACTAGTTCATATATAAGGTCTAATCCATGTTTTATATGGTCTGCGAATGTTCTCATAGAAATTATATGAGGATTCTTAAGCCAGATCTCTACAAGGTAAGAATGTTCCTAAACCATAAAGATCTCTACCAAGAGTATTTCTACATTATCTAATGCAAGAATCCTACAGTGAGTTATCATGGCAAGACAATGATTCAATTCAAAATCCAATTCAATCCGGCCAAGATCCTCATATCTCTTCCATAACTCCATGGAAAGCATTTCTTTCTCATCCTTCTAAATAATAATTTATAGATCCTCATCGTACGTGTACATACACATCATTACAAATATAATGGATTGGAGTTTGATTTGTCACCGTTAAAAGTGATTATAGTTTTTTCTGATTCAAATTTTCAAACTAGAATCTATGTGTCTTTTGTTTATTTTCGAATTATATCTATTCCGATCATTATTTTTATTCTAGATATTTTAATAAATGATTCGATACATGATGAGTTGGAAAAATAATATCCCCTTAATACCTAACCTGGTTATGGTAGTGGACTGGAGACCATGTCCATTGCTCCACCAATGTTGCTATGAACTTGTTAAGGAAACATATAAGTCGGTGACAACCAAAAAAGAAATAAAGTGATGGTCCAATTATAAATATTATAAATACTGGAATTTTTTTAAAAATTTGATACCACGTCATATTATGTCATTAATAATGAAAATAATAAATACACAAGAATAAGATTGACATAGTGCATAACAATGGATAGATATTACGAATTGAATTTTCTTCATTGCACAAAAATAATAATAATAATAACAACAATAAATAACATTAAATGAAAGCATTAATTATTTAATCAACTTAAACTAATAATATAAATATCTTATTAGCTATCTTATCATAAAAATGTCAGATCATGATATTATTTAGATTGAAAAGGTGCCAACTTATATCTCTATATATAATATAGCAGAATCAAGGTAAAAAAATTTTCCCTCCATTTTGTACATTTGAGAGTTATGGAATATCAAAGGTTTAGGAACTTAATAATCATCATAAGTCTTTATATATATATATATATATATATATATATATATATATATATATATATATATATATGAAAGAGATTGTTGAGTTTATACAACACAAAGATGCAAGATAAAAAAAAATACGTACAAATTTATAAATTCATGTAATCATGAATTAATTTCTACGAGTATTATATATCAATTTTGATTATATAATATGTACTAACTTTTTAATAGTTTGTAATTTTGATTAGTTTTTTAATAATTTATTTACAAAGAAATTTAGGTAAAGTAAAATTAAGTAGGGAAATATTTTTTCCGCCTAACTGTGAATGCATATTAATAGATTTGTAAGATCATTATTTTTTTTTTGTGTAAACCACGAGGTGGTCCGAGTCTTTCTCTGTCCGTTTAACTTTGTAAGATCATTATTGCAAATGAGGTTAGCAATATGAATGCACTTTTTGTCATATATTGTCTTTAACATTTAAATATTACAATGTATAACTAAACTTACATTTTTAATAAAATTAATTCTACTATGTATCATATATAACATTACAACAATACTTATAAATTTTTATCCGTGCATCGCACGGGGCAAATACTAGTAAATATAATAAGACAAGCAAAGGAAATGATCATTATTAATAATAATTAGAATAATACTATTCCCCCCATCCCGCCCCCACCTCCGATCCGATTTTACTTCATAATGTTCACTTCTTAATGAGAATAAAAATTCATTTTTGAATTGATTGATCCTGCTTTATGTTGGAAAAAATAGCTTAAAATGACATGTTAAGTAGCTATTTTGTGGTACAATTATTTGTGGGATCCATTTTCGATTTGGACCGGGTCTAAGTGGATTCGAATTCTTCGTTGTGAGACGAAGAGATTGATATATTGTATGCTCAAAATGGATAATGTGTGAATGAGATATTGATTCTCAAAGTAGACCCATTTGAGTTGGAAAAATGAAGGGAAAAAGTGAAGCTTTTGTCCCACATTGGTTTTGGAAGTGGATTTGCACCACTATTTATACAAGAGCTCATTTAAAGCTTATTGAATTGTATAGCATAGAGGTTTTTTCTCGCGCACAAGGGTAGAGTAGTTTGTGGTCATGGCTGTTGTAGGTGTTGCATGATATCAAGGAATTCCACTACGTTTTCAGCTCTAAAACTCTACCTCTACTCTTTTCTTTAGCCAAGTGTGTTCTATACTTCGCTTTGTTCGCCGGATTCTTTGTTTTGGTGCTCAAACACTGAATCATAGCACGTTTTATCCCGTGAAACCTAGGCTACAACGCTCCTAGCACTTGTGGGAGGTAGCAAATAAGGTTTTGAGGAAAAGAACGATTTGTTCAAACTCGTGATAACCACTATCCATATCATCCACCTTTTCCTTTCGAGTTTTCTATTTTTTCCCATATAATAATAATCTTTCCGTAGGGTTATTATTTTTGAGATTTTTCACCTTATTACCTAACAATCTTAAAACCTTATTTACGTTTTCCCGTTAGCTGTTTGTCTCCTAGTTTCCTAGAAGAAATGGATAACCCCGTACTGCCAAATCAATGGGAGGAAAATGTTGTTGAGAACAACAATGGTGGGAATGGCAACAACGTTCCAAATTCCCAGGCACCACCAGTGAACGTAGGTTCACAAGATGGTGGGAGCACCGAGGGATACATTCCCATGACTCGGGTACCTTCGATATCGAGTGGTTCGGCCGAAAGACCGGAGAAGTTCACTGGTAGTGGATCGAACATCAAGAGGTGGCTACAAAAGATGTTGTTCTACCTGGCAACTCTCGGCTTGGAAAGGTTCTTGACCGAGAGAGTTCCCGAGTTAAAGGAACAGGATGCCCAATCCGTGATGGGAGTTGGCAATTGGAAGGATTCGGACTTCCTTTGCCAAAACTACATCCTAAACGGATTGTGTGATGCGTTATACGACGTATATCGCACGATTGGCACAACGAAAGCGCTGTGGGAAGCCTTGGATCATAAATACCGAAGCGAGGATGCCGACTCAAAGAAATTTGTGGTTGGCCGATTCCTAGACTTCAAAATGGTTGATTCCAAGACCGTGCTAAGTCAGGTAGAAGATTTACAATTGATCTTCGATGAAATCCATGATGAGGGCATGGTGTTGAGTGAAGCCTTCCTAGTGGGATCTGATATCCACTTGCTGCCTCCAAGGTGGAAGGACTTCAAGAACTACCTTAAGCATAAGCGAAAGGAGATGAACCTGGAAGACCTGATCCAACGACTCAGGATTGAGGAGGGAAACATGACGAATGATGGGAGAAATTCAGTAACTAGTGGCGCTAAGGCCAATGTTGTGGAGCACGGTAAAAGCTCCAAGAAGAACAAGAAGGACAAGTGAAAGCTAGGTCCGAATGGAGGCATTACCAAAAAGAAGGTTAATGGAAAATGCTTAAATTGTGGCAAGTCTGGCCACAAGTCTTCTGAATGCAAAGTTCCGAAGAAGAAAAACAAGAGTTCTGAAGCCAACATGGTTGAAGAAAGCAGTCAGAAGAAAGTCGAGATTAACCATTCGGCTATGGTGACCGAGGTGAACCTCGTGGACTCTAACCCACGAGAGTGGTTCATTGATACTGGTGCAACCAGGCATTTATGTTACAACCAAGATGTTCAACACCTTTGAGACTTTTGAGGGCGAGAAGGTTTGGATGGGAAACTCTGCTCAATCTATTGTGGAAGGCATGGGCAAGGTGGTTCTGAAGATGACTTATGGGAAGGAACTGACGTTGAACAACGTGCTGTATGTTCCAGAGCTGAGGAAAAATCTGGTGTCTGGCTCGCTACTGAACAAGCATGGGTTCTGCATGGTGTTCGAGTCAGACAAGGTTGTTTTGTCTAAGTTAGGAATGTGTGTAGGCAAATGTTATGTAACTGATGGGCTTTTTAAGCTCAATGTAATGCCTATTGTCATGAATAAGAGCAAAGTTACTTCTATTTACTTGCTTGAGTCTTCCAATTTGTGGCATAGTAGACTAGGTCATGTTAATTTTACTTCTATACGTAGATTAATTAACATGAACCATATTCCTAATCTTCAAATTAACACAAATAACAAGTGTGAAATTTGTGTTGAGGCAAAACTAACGAAAGTACCTTTCAAATCGGTTGAAAGAGAAACTGAACCACTAGAATTAAACCATAGTGATTTGTGCGATTTTAGATCGATACAAACGAGAGGTGGTAATAAGTATTTTATAACGTTTATCGACGATAGCACACGAAACTACTATGTGTATTTGCTTAAGAGCAAAGATGAAGCCGTTGATAAATTTGTTCTTTATAAGAATGAAGTGGAAAACAACTTAATCGGAGAATTAAGAAGGTTAGAAGCGATAGAGGTGGTGAGTACGAAGCATCGACTGGTGACTTCTGTGCAAGTGTAGGTATCATACACGAGCGTACGGCACCTTACGCACCTCAATAGAACGGTGTTGCCGAACGAAAGAATCGTACATTGAAAGATATGATGAATGCGATGCTTATAAGTTCGGGCCTACCTCAAGGTATGTGGGGTGAGGCGATTTTGACAAGTAATTACCTTTTAAATAAGGTACCCCGCAAGAAGCTTGATAAGACTCCTTATGAGTTGTGGAACGGTAGGAAACCTTCCTACCAGTACCTGAAAGTGTGGGGGTGTCTTGCCAAAGTGTTGGTTCCAACACCTAATAAAGTAAAGGTAGGTCCTAAAACGGTGGACTGTATCTTTATTGGCTACGCACATAACAGTAGTGCTTATCGGTTCTTAGTACACAAGTCCCATAATCCGGACGTACATAAGAACACGATAATAGAATCAAGGAACACATCTTTCTTTGAAAATATGTTTCCTTGTAGGTCCAACGAGGGACCAAGTACGTCAAAACGAACGTTTGGCAAAACTATAGATAATGATAGTGGGGAATCCGAGAAAGAACCTGAGCTCGAGCAGAGACGCAGTAAGCGGGCAAGAGTTGAAAAATCATTTGGTCCTGATTTTCTTACTTACTTGTTAGAGTATGATTCGGGTACTCTAACTTGTTTATTAGAAAACGAACTTGATTTTCTATCTTGTTTGATAGAGAATGAGCCTCGAACGTATGTAGAAGCCGTGACTTCTACGGAAGGACCAATGTGGAAAGAGGCTATAAAGAGTGAAGTGGATTCTATTCTACAGAATCACGCTTGGGAACTTGTTGATCTTCCTCCGGGTAGTAAACCCATAGGATCCATGTGGGTCTTTAAAAGGAAGATGAAGCCGGACGGTTCCATCGAGAAGTATAAGGCTATGCTTGTAATCAAGGTTTACAGGCAACGCGAGAGCCTTGATTACTTTGACACGTATTCTTCCGTGACGAGAATAAACTCCATTAAAATGATACTTGCCATAGCCGCGTTGCGGAATTTGGAAGTTCATCAAATGGACGTTAAAACCGCTTTCCTAAATGGCGAATTAGATGAGGAAATCTATATGGAACAACCCGAAGGGTTTGTGATTCCAGGCCAAGAAAGGAAAGTGTGTAAGTTGGTTAAATCGTTATATGGTTTAAAACCAGCGCCTAAGCAATGGTACGAGAAGTTTGACCATGCAATGTTAACTAATGGGTTTAAAATAAACGAAAGCGACAAATGTGTCTACGTTAAGGAAACGATAGACGGCTGTGTCATTCTTTGTTTATACATAGATGATATTCTCATCGTTGGTAGTAACGATCGGATGATCAAGTCTACCAAACACATATTAAATGCGAGATTTGACATGAAGTATATGGGTTTGGCTGATTTAATCCTCGGGATTAGAATCATTAGAAGACCTAATGGCCTTGTGTTGAGCCAATCACATTATATTGACAAAATCCTTGAAAAATATAACAAGGATGATGATCAAAAGACTAGGACGCCATTAGATCGTAGCATTCATCTAACCAAGAACCACGGGAAGTGTATTTCTCAAGTAGAATATGCTTGGGTTATTGGTAGTTTGATGTATCTTATGAGATGTACTAGGTCGGATATTGCCTTTGCGGTTAGTAAACTCAGTAGATATACGAGTAACCCCGGTGCCATGCACTGGAAGGCAATAGTGAAGGTTATGAGATACTTGAGGTATACTCGGGACCTTGGACACTATGGGAGATATCCTGTTGTACTTGAAGGGTATATCGACGCTAGCTGGATATCTGATATTAAGGACTCCAAGTCCACGAGTGGCTACGTGTTTACACTAGTCGGTGCAGCCGTTGCATTGAAATCCTCTAAACAAACCGTGATAGCTAGATCCACGATGGAATCTGAGTTGATAGCCTTGGACAAATGTTGTGAAGAGGCTGAATGGCTACGCCATTTTCTAGAGGATATTCCTAATTGGGAAAGACCTGTACCTCCAATATGTGTCCATTATGATAGTCAAGCCACAATTGGGAGAGTACAGAGTCATATGTATAATGGTAAGTCTAGACATGTGCGTCGTAGACATAATACCATTAGACAACTTCTCACAACTGGTGTTGTCTCGATTGACTACGTAAAGTCAAAAGACAATATAGCGGATCCGCTGACCAAAGGGTTATGTAGAGAAGTTATAGAGAAGTTGAGATGAGGAATGAGTCTAAAGCCCTTGGTATAAAGTTATATAGTGGATACCCAACCTAGCTGGCACCTAGGTTTAATGGGATAACTAAATTATGGAACGGAGCGTGTCACTGTGGGGGTCTCGGATTCCCTTCCACTCCTCGTTAGAACAGTGGCTCCCGCACGAGGTTAGCATGTTGATGCTTTACTGATTCAAATGTCGGTTGACATGTTTGAGTATGCGGGATACTCGGAAAAGAATCACCTATATGAGAGAGAAGTGAGGGTCGCTTCAAAGGAGAATTGATGGGCACAATTCTTCACAAACTCTTGCAGAACCAGGAACAGTGACCCACGACAAAAATGGGCACACTCATGATAACAGAGCATGGTTGGGAGATTCATGTGTGAGATTTTTCATCGTCTACACAAACGACAGTCGGTTCAAAGATATCGTGTTCTACCGTACAACCAGTAGAGTAAATGTATCTTCATGAGGGAAGGTTCAAAGGGTGTGACCCTACCTATCCTATGCAGGGATCGATCGTTGAACACAATTGTTTCCGATTTCAAAAAATTCCCTGAAAATCAATTTTTCATTCATGTGGGGATTGTTGGAAAAAATAGCTTAAAATGGCATGTTAAGTGACTATTTTGTGGTACAATTATCTGTGGGGTCCACTTCCGATTTGGGTTGGGTCAAAGTGGATTCGGATTCTTCGTAGTGAGACGAAGAGATTGATATATTGTACGCTCAAAACGGATAATGGGTGAATGAGATATTGATTCTCAAAGTAGACCCATTATTTGAGTTGGAAAATGAAGGGAAAAAGTGAAGCTTTTGTCCCACATTGGTTTTGGAAGTGGATTTGCACCATTATTTATACAAGAGTTCCTTTAAGGTTTATTGAATTGTATAGCATAGAGGCTTTCTCTCGCGCGAGGGGGGCGGGGGTGAAAATCAAATCCCAAAATGAGATCGAAAAGGGCTTGAATGCGGCACCTAAAACTCTGCCTCTACTCTTTTCTTTAGCCATGTGTGTTCTATACTTTGGTTTGTTCGCCGGATTCTTTGTTTGGGTGCTCAAACACTGAATCGTAGCATGTTTTATCGTGGAAAACCCGTAGCATGTTTTATCGTGGAAAACCAGGCTACAACGCTCGTAGCATGTTTTATTATGGAAAACCTAGGCGATTCTTTGTTTGGGTGCTCAAACACTGAATCGTAGCATGTTTTATGGTGGAAAACCTAGGCTACAACGCTCGTAGCATGTTTTATCGTGAAAAACCTAGGCTACAACGCTCATAGCACTTGTAGGAGGTAGCAAATAAGGTTTTAAAGAAAACAACGATTTGTTCAAACTCTTGCTAACCACTACTATCCGTATCTATCATCCACATTTTCCTTCCCAGTTTTCTGCCTTTTCCCATATAATAATAATCTTACGTAAGATTATTATTTTTGGGATTTTCCAGCTTATTACCCAACACTTCATATGCGAATAGAGTCATCAATCATAGCTCATGCACAACCCACACAGCAGATGAAAACTCTATGCGATGACTTGATTGATCTGGACGGAAAATGGTAGGAATCAAAGCATGACTAGTTTTATTAATGAATATGTTATGTCACTTCTCTGCTTACATGGAAGTAGTTATCACAAACAATAAATTAAAGTTGCAAACATTAAAATATGAATTGGTCCAAATTCACCTACTAGCTAGTAAATTATTGTAATTACTATATTCAGCTAGCAAATGAAATGCTTCCACAAAATTGCAATGGTGAAAAATATGGTTACATGCATGTGATTTAATTTTTATTTCATAAGTCTATTTTAATGCAAAGCATGACTATAATGAGTCAATGTCAAATGATGGCAAAAAATAGTACTATCATCGCAGCCACGTTTTCTATAAGTCAATCCAACACAGTACATATATTGCAATCGAATGATTGATCAACATCATGCTCATGCGTTTGTTTTCAAACAGTATATAATTCGTATTTATCAACATTATTATTGCACCATGTTTCAAACTTTAGCTGGTACAATTGATCTGTTTTGCACTTATAAATAGTGTTTGGTTCACACCTTGGAAATCGACATGTTTTTTTTTTCTTTTTTTAAAGTTATTTTTCATTAACAAGACTCAAGAGTGACATTTAAATACTTCTTCCCAAATGATGGATTGCCGGTCAATCTTAAAATATAGGAGTCATTTCAATAATTTAATTTGAATCTCTTTTTAATCCTCTATCCTCTATTTGAAAACCAATGAAAACCACTTGTATTAATAAATACCAGAATTGTTACATAGGGGAACAGATACAAAACGAGGAATACAGTCTAAATACTCCACTCTATCCTCCCCTACACAATTTAGAGCTCTCTTAGCTAAATAACGAGACACCATAACATGTTGGCGACGGACATAGCAAAAGGTTACCATAGGCAACTGACTTAAGAACTCACGAATCTCGTGAACAATTAAGCCAAAAGGTGAGATGTTGGCTCCCCCCGCCACCGCCGTAGTGACTAATTGAGCATCAGTTTCAAGAATTACCCTCCCCCAACCCCTATTCTTAATCCAACTAAGCGCCTCCCTTGCTCCCATTGCCTCAGCCTCCTTAACCATTTGCAGTCCCTGCTTAGCAAACACCACAATCCCCATTACCGAACCGTCCCAGTCAAAAATACTCCACCCAAAACCCATGCGCCTGTTCATAGAGTCCATTGCAACATCAATTGTTATTCGAAGCACTCCAGGGGAATATTGAGCAAACTGTGCTTCCTGGGGATTAGATAAAACGGCGTTCATAGACTCTCCTCCATACCCCTTATTATTTCGCCAATTTTGGGCATACAACAACGCAGAGCACACCATTTGTAACACCCCAGATTTTCAAGATATTTAAAACTTGTAAAATAAAGGTGAAATCTCATTAAATCTCAAAACATAATACCAGAGTACGGGGTGCTATGCCACACCTGAGCTAGAGAACTCAGATGCACAGGCTAACTAACTAATATCCTCAATCAGTACCAATACTAAATCATGGCACGCAGGCCGAAAGGGAAAACATTCTAAGCTACGCCCAAGCTTCTAGCGCGCTCCAGTGATCTACACGTCTGTGCCTGAAAGCCAAATATATCTGTTCAGCGAGAGATGCTGGTAACCCACTCCAACGCGTTGAAATACAATACATATATATATATATATATATATATATATATATATACACGAAAACCATTTTGAACATGAAGATATCTCCTACGAACTCTAGCTTTTGAAACAGGGATAGACTCAACAGATAGGGCTAAGCACAGACAGCAGTTATACCAAGCATATACAGTTTACAACAGGCAAGACAGATAAGATAAGCACAGTTAATAATCATAACCCAACATATACGATCCCCAGTATAAATCCCATAGTCTCAACCCCAAGATACTCATAACAACAACTCATCCATACTTCATCACATAGCACACTTTGTTGGCGCCACAGGACCAATCGCATGCCCATACATGAGGGTCAGCGCATATAGCTCTGACACGGCCCCGCAGCACCCTGCCCCGTCTCACAGCACGGAGGGGTCGATCGCAACCGACCGATGAGCCGCAGCTCTATATAATATTTATATACCTGACCGGTCTTTACCAGCCTGGTTAACAGTTGGGATGGTTCTCAACCCATTCAACTGCCCGTATAGTGGACCTTTGTCCTATATAATATTTATATACCTGACCGGTCTCTACCAGCCTGGTTAACAGTTGGGATGGTTCTCAACCCATTCAACTGCCCGTATAGTGGATCTTAGTCCTATATAATATTTATATACCTGACCGGTCTCTACCAGCCTGGTTAACAGCCGGTATGGTTCTCAGCCCACCCGACTGCCCGTATAGCCCGATTGATCTTAACCAAGTCGGGGTAACATGCACACATAACATATAGCAAGCACATGCAACCCACATTAACACATTGGGAAGGGGGAGAAAACGTATAACAAAACCTATGCGTGATCCTTCACATACTAAGAATAGTCCTAAGGGATTCATACTTCTTTCACCTAGGTCAACGGGATACCAATTCAACTAGCATGCAATATACAAGACTCATACGACCTACGAACGGTACCCGAAAATCAAACTAGACATAGGCACGATAGACGGAGTCCGTTGGGACACCACGGGGGTCGGGAAAACATCAAACGGGGAAGCCGAAATCCCAAATCGGGGTCCAAACCAGCGGGTAGCCGGTGGGTGAGGGGTCACCCGCCGGCGGTAGCAACTTCGGGCAGCGGGTGCCCGGCGGGCAGCTGCCCGCTGCCGGCGTTGCCCAAGAAGGCCGCGGGTAGGTGGCGGGTCCCCTACCCCCCACTGACTCTTTCATCACAAAAACGCCCCCGGAACCTTTGTGGAACCCGAAACCATGCTTAGACACTTTCAAACGCAATTGATAACACACGTAGACAATTAACGGATCAAATTCAAGAAACGTATGGCACATAACCTATCATGCTTTTCTAAACATAATCAACACCCAATCATGCGAATTCCCACCCAATATACCAAGAATAATTCCATACGATACAACCTAGGGTTCTAATCATTTTTAAATCAACAAGGACACAATTCATCTTCTAATATCAAGATTCGGTAAGAATATCACATAAACATCAACAATATCCTACAATCATCAAGGACATCATACAATCATCAAGAATGTCATATAATCATCAAGAACACCTTAATTATCAAGAACCTCTCATCATCAAGATCACCCATGGAATTATCCCATTAACCATAAATAATAATACAAATCATCAATACACAATAATATGGGGAAATCCTACGGGGAAATCATAGCTATGAAAATAGGTTTTGTTGAGACATGGGTTACCTCTTAGCCTTAATTAATTCCTTGGCTATGAAGGGTCTTTCTTTAAGCTTTCTTGCTTTCTTGATTTCTTCTAAGGGGATTCTTGGAGCTCTTTGGGGTGGTGGAACGTTTATTGTGGTGGGGGGGTTCTAGGTGCCTCTTAAGCCCCCTATTTATATATTTAGGAGTCCTAGTTAGGAACTGATATTATAGGCTTGCTAATTCTATTTCTTTTGGAACTAAGGATTGGGTTTAGGGATAAGGGCTCGTGGACTATGGTGGGCCTTTCCTAATTAATTATTGTGATTTAATTCTTTCTTTTGGGTAATTGATTAAATGATTTAATTGATTTTAGGGATCGTAACACGGGGTGTTACACCATTGTTTGTGGATCAGTTTCCTTCTGCTGCCAAACCATGGAGTTCCTAACTTCCCAAATAGCCCAAGCCACCATCACCACCTGCTCAAGCATCATAAGTGATAAGTTACCAGACCACATTTCATCTAACAAACCATGAATAGAGTCAACATAATTCATATTCCAATCCGCATTCAACCTACGCCAACTATTGTGAGCAAATTCACAATTAGCAAAAAGATGGCAGTACTCTCATTTGCCCTTCCACACAACACACAAACAGGATCACAAGGGACATGTTTCATCAATAAAGCATCTTTTGTAGGAAGCCGAAGCGTACATAAATTCCAAAAAAAAACATTTAACTTTTGGTGGCACTCTCAAACGCCAAAGACCCCTCCATGCTACCCCTCACCCTGCCCCAATTCTCCTGATGCCAGTCTATACGCACTACGCACCGAGTACATTCCGTTTTGCTCCCAGCTCCAAAACAGCGAGTCACACCCCCCACCGGATGGTAGCGGCACACTCAAAACCAGATTTACGTCCCGTTCACACAATATATCTCTCAACACGCCATGGTCCCATGCATTTGAATCTACACACAAAAGAGAGCTCACAAAAGGATCCCCCAAGTAATCCTGAATCGAGGTAGTAACATAAGGGTTTGCCTCATTCGGAAGCCAAGGGATTCCCCAAATTTTCGTCAATTCCCCATTCCCAATCCTCCATCTAACCCCTTGGTGTACCAAATCTTGGGTTTTCCGGATACTAGACCACACAAAAGAGGGATTGGAACCCCTATTTGCCTGTAAGAACGAGCATGTTGGAAAGTACCTCGCCTTAAAGACCTTTGTAACTAGAGCATTTGGTTTAGTACGGAAGTTTCACCCCTGTTTTCCTAGCATAGCAAGGTTCATCTCCCGCACTCTCCTGAAGCCCATGCCCCCAAATTTCTTTAGCACACACAAGTCACTCCACCTACTCCAACTTATTCCCCCTCGCTCCCTTCTCTCACAACCCCACCAAAAGAAGTTCATAACCCGCTCTATCTCATCACTCAAACCCATAGGACGGAGGAACACGTTCATCGCATAGTTAGGTATGCTTTGAAGAACAGTTTTTAGAAGAGCTTCCCCCCCCCCCCCCCCAGATAAGAACCGGTTTCCCCATTGCATGACCCGAACCCTGATTTTGTCCCAAACAAATCCCAAAATATCTCTCTTTTTACTCCCCACATACCCAGGCAGCCCCAAACATTTCCCCTGACCTTGCTGTTCGCCAATCCCCAAACTCCCACAAACAGCCTCCTTATCCTCTATTATATAAAGTCAGACATTTTAGAAAAATATATAAAGTCAGACATTTTAGAAAAATAAATTGGTAATATTTTTCCCGCCTAACAACTTTGTGCATTACAGCCCATGGAACGTTGCCGTTTTTGATTAAATGTATATATGGTACACGGCTTTGCATATCCCCAAAGTTATTGATTACAATAGATTAATTATGACAGTTTTTAATTAGCGGCTTTGCATTTCCCATGTATGCATTCTTAAAAATGGTCTATATATAATATTCTTCCAAAAGGCTGAACCCCACCCTAAGGGTCTCCCACACCCCACTCGGACAAAGTATTTGGGAGAATGTAAATCATTGTAACTCAACTGAACATGAACCACAAATACTAGACTTTTGCTCAGTGCATGGTCTATATACAATATTTACTTAAATACACGCGTTGATTAACGAATTGTCAAAATCGTTTTCAAAAAAGAGTTTTGTCTACTTATAAATAAATCTCTTGGTTTCAAACACATACACCTCCATTATAATAAGATCATAGTCACAGTTCGAAATTCCATCTCAGAACAAAATACTTTGAATCAGAATACAGTCCCGAATATGGTTGTTGTGTTAAGACTTGAATGAAAACTGGTAGATGGTTGATTGCATGAATGGTCTCACTGTTTTGGCTGTTGTCTATGGAATTTGCTGGGAGTTATTCTGGATTTTTGGGAACTGCTCTGAAGCGGAAGAAAATAATAAGCATTGGCAATGGGGGTTCATGAAGCTAGGTGAACCTTGGCTAAGAACTTAATTCTGGGCAGAGTTGAATAAGTCTGGGAGCTGGGAATTATATTTTGATGTGCCTTTTAATTGATGATGAACAATCTTATGCTATGGACCCCCACGGTAACGGTGCCTGCCTTTAGTGGCACCGTTCTCTTCTACTTCTTCTTCTTCTTTTTTTTTTTTTTTTTTTTTTTTTTTTTTTTTTTTTTTTTTTTTTCAAATCACTTTGTTATAGGAGTATATGTTCATAATTTTATCACTATATGTTCATAATTGTAAGTTCATAATGTCAGAGCTCTGTGTTCATAATTGCATAACTGTACATTCATAATTGCATAACTGTACATTCATAATTCCGTAACTGTACATTCATAATTCAATAATTGTAAATTCATAATTTTCGAAACTCTATGTTCACAATTTTAGAGCTCTATGTTCATAATTTTATCACTATATGTTCATATTGTAAGTTCATAATGTCATTGTGTTCATAATTCCATAACTGTACATTCATAATTACATAACTGTACATTCATAATTCCGTAACTGTACATTCATAATTCAATAACTGTAAATTCATAATTTTCGAAGCTCCATGTTCACACTTTTAGAGCTCTATGTTCATAATTTTATCACTATATGTTCATAATTGTAAGTTCATAATGTCAGAGCTCTGTGTTCATAATTTTATAACTTACATTCATAATTCCATAACTGTACATTCATAATGGCACAAACGAATAACGCCGTTAACGGCGAGACAAAATTAATTTTTTTTTTTAACTGGAATGACGCGTTTTCCCTGAAAACGATGTCGCTTTGGACTCGTGTCCACAATGCATTATGGACACGGGTCTAGGGCATAATTTACGGATGATGAAGAGTTGGGTTGTGACTCTTAATGGGTGACAAATAAATGGCTTGTGGACCAACAATAGTTATGCCGTGCAACCGAATGTACCATGCGCATGGTGCATACGATGCAAAACGACGTCGTTTTGATTAAAAACGCGCGTCCCACTTTAAAAAAAAAAAAAAAAATTCAGGTTCGATTCTCGGCAATAGCATTATTGTGGATATATAGTTATGAATTTCTGGATATATAGTTATAAATTTGTGGATATATAGTTATGAATTTATGGATATTTAGTTCATTCATTGTGGATATTTAGTTCATTCATTCACTGTGGATATATAGTTATGAATTTATGGATATATAGTTATGAATTTATGGATATTTAGTTCATTCATTGTGGATATTTAGTTCAATCATTGTGGATATTTAGTTCATTCATTGTGGATTTTTACTTCATTCATTCATTCATTGTGGATTTTTACATCATTCATTCATTGTGGATATATAGTTATGAATTTCTGGATATATAAAAATGCTATTACCGGGAATCGAACCTGATGTCAAAATGATCATGTAGTTGTGTTTTAATAACACTATAGTGTATATAAAATAAAATTAAATAACATTTTCACATATTTGAGTCTATAAATATCGAATGAAACTGTAGTTATATCAAAATGAAACTATAGTTGTGTTGAACTGAAACTACAGTGTATATAAAATGAAACTAAATTACAAAGTTCCTTTTTGCGAAAGGGTGCGAAACGGCGAGAAACGAATACCGTTTCTTTTCATTAAACAAAACAACGTCGTTTTGATGCGCGGCGCATAATCGATTATGCACCGCGGTGCACGATATAATTTGCCAATGGACTGGTTTCTTTCTTTAAGCCTTTGGGCCTTAGTTTAGTAGGCTATCTTAGATCCAGGGTTGTAAAAATCGTTCTAGGCGCTAGGCGCCTCTAGACCGTGGCGATTTCCCCCCTAGGCGCCCGCCTAGGTTACCGGCCGCCTAGGCGTCCGCCTAGCGCCTAACTCGGCCGATTTGGCCGCCTAGCGTCTAAGTTAGTCGAGTTAACTCATCCATTTCGGTCGAGTTAACCCGATCGGCTCAGCCTATCTTTTATTATTATATGTGTGTGTGTGTGTGTGCGTGCTCGTGCGCATACATATATATAATATGACACACATACACTCGTAGACTAGTTTGATACTTTGAATTTTTGGATGATTGAAGTATTTGAGTATTTTTAATTTTTAATATTGTTTTAATGTTTTTTTTTTTTGAAAATCATTATTTTGATGTTATGACTTATGAATTATCATTAATTCATTTATTTGGATGTATTATTTGAATAAATGTTGAAAATAACCTCATTAAAATTGTCAAACTGCAAGTCTACCACTATTTTTTGGCGCCCGCCTAGCGCCGCCTAGATTCCGCCTAGGCGCTAGGCGCTGTCCGGGCGCCCGACTAACGCCTAACGCCTACTGCAACCATGCTTAGATCCTATTATTTTAGGTTATTTAGCCCTTTTTTCTTTAGGCTATTTTTAATAATAATAACAATAACAATAATAATAATAATAATAATAATAATAATAATAATAATAATAATAATAATAATAATAATAATAATAATTTTATCTTCTTACATATCTATCTACCACTATAAATAAATAAATAAATAAATAAATAAATAAATAAATATATATATATATATATATATATATATATATATATATATATATATATATATATATATATATATATATATATATATATATATATATATAGAGGGGTGATCACATGTGGTCATGTTGTTAGGTGTGGTCATATGGTCAATTATAGGCCATTAGATTAGATAGATCCAATGAATCATATTAATCAAGATTTTTCCAGTATTTTCGCGCACATTCTCCTACCTAGTGAACTGCAAGGGTAAACTCGTCATAAAACACCGGAATAAGGAAAATCACATTGTTGTGTGTTTTATTACACTATTGGTGCATGTTGTCAACACTGTTGGTGTATTCTGGAACCCGACCGCTATAAATGGCCACTGTAATTGCCATAACATGGAAATACACCATTGGTGTGTTTCACTGTGGTGTGTTTTATTACACTATTGGTGTATGTTGTCAACACTGTTGGTGTATTCTGGAACCCGCCCGCTATAAAATGGCCACTGTAATTACCATAACACCCCCACTTACCAAAACGCGCGAAAATTCTCAGAATTACCACTGCCGTTAGATTAAACTGATTCAACGACACAGATACGACCACACGACCACACCTAATGACATGACCACATATGAGCGCTTTTCTATATATATATATATATATATATATATATATATATATATATATATATATATATATATATATATATATATATATATATATATATATATATATATATATATTACTTCTTCCTTTTCCATTCCTTGTACTCTATTACATTGTAGTATTTGTTCAAATATACTTTCTCAACCTAATGAAACACAAAGAGTCAACAACACCTCCACTTGAAGTTTGATCTCATGATCTCCCACATGGAAGAGGTCACTACATGCCATCTGAGCACAACGTGCTTGACTACTTTAGGCTTTAGCCCTTGTTTTTTTTTTTTTTTTTTTTTTTTTAGGTTTTTAGGTTTTTTAGCCCTTTGGTCCTTTAAGGCTCTTGAGCCTCTTGTAAAATCTAGCCATAGGTCACTTTTGGGCCTATAGCGTCTCTTGTATGGCTTTATGCCTTTTTGGTGAAGAATAAAAGTTCATGGTTCGTTAAAAAAAAGTCTATTTATATTTTGTTTATATTGTGTATTACTTTTTATTTGTTAAATTTACCTTAACAGTTGTTTAAACCTTATTGATATCCTCAATAACTCTATGATTATAGTTTAAGTTTGTGCGGTGAGCAAACACCAATGAGGAGCATAAGTTCAATGTCCAGTCTCAGTTATGGTAATGCAATAGATTCTACAACAAATGGGTCACTAAATTTTCGTACCATATCGGATATATACCAACTAAAAGATGTATGTGGAGCAATGTTGCAAAAATCGTGCCTAGGCGCCGCCAGATCACGGACGATTCGGCCGGAATCGACCTCCTCCACAGCCGGGCGGCTAGGCGGCGATTAATTGGCCGAACCGGTGTTTTTTTTTTTTTTTTAAGTGTAGAAAGTTCGGTAAGGCATAACTTTTGACTAGATTGTCCGTTTTGGACAATTTTTTTTTTCAAATCCCGTATTTTTTCGAGATCTATACACCGCAAACGGTCAAAGGCGGTTTGGTCTTCTAATTTTTCCAAAAAATGCTTCTTTTGTTCTTAATTTTAATTTTTATGTATTTAGATTGTTTTAACAATATTCAAAACGATTTTACAACCACTTATGTAAATAATTTGTAAGAAAAAACTAGAGAAACCTTATGTTTTATTAGTGAATTTCACAATTTTTAATTTAATTTTAAAAAAAAAATAAAAAAATAAATAAAAATAAAAAAATAAAAATAAATATATCGGCGCCTAGGTGCCCCCTTGGCGCCTAGAGAACGCCTAACGTTTTTTGCAACTTTGATGTGGAGTATATTATACCATCAAACTCCTATTTACATCTTTGCTATTTATCTTCTATTATTTATAGTGTTGTTACTTTTTGACAGTCTAGTGACTATTAGGTTACTGGCAATATTCTCGGAATTGGGGATTCAAAAGACTGGTGTTATAGCTTTTGCAAGAGCAGTGGTTACAACAAGTTGTTTCTAGATGATGGTTTAAATAAGTGTGTTAAATATAACAGGAGTTGGGCGGAAGGAGCTGAGTTTCGAGGTATAGATTGAAAGTTCAGGTGGTTGATATAAATAGTAATGCCCCCTTTCTTCTTTGAGACAAAGAGTGCAACGAGTTATTGGACATTACTATGGCAAAGTTACGTTGAAGGCCAAGAAGGTAAATGTATACATTTTAATTTTTTTCTCATGCTTATAAAATAAAACTAACATGTTTCTTACCACAGTTTTGTTATTTTTGTAGACAAATGAAGAAATTCCAAAAGAGTTTGAGTCATTGGTACATCAATGCATGTCTTTTAAGGTGACATGCAGTTAAGAAGGAACAGTTCCAAAATCCATAAAGCCTTTGATGTTATGAGAATCAACAAGGACATTAAATTAGTAGAGGAGGACGTTTCCAAGCAAGACCAATGATCACCGGTTTATAATTTAAAGCTTATAGATTGTTGGAAAAAAGCAAAATTACAGTACACTGGGATATTTCTCAATTAGTAGATGGATATTTCTGTTTGGAGGAGGTGTTGTGTTATGGGTTTCTAAAAGCAAAGTTGTCTTTTCAACTACGGCATCTGAATTTCTTACATTGGCTTTGACTTGCAAGAAGTTGATTGGCTAAGAAATTTGATTATTTAGATTCCGGTTTGGCCAAAACCGATGTCACCAGTTTTAGTACATTGTGACAACGCTACTACGCTGGCCAAAGCATATAACAATAAGTTATAATGGCAAGTTAAGACACATAGGCATGAGATATAGCTATGTGCGGGAGCTCCTAAGTTATGGTGTTGTAGCACTGGACTTTGTACGGTCCCGGTTTATTTTAACGGATCCGTTTGCAAGAGTCTTTGCAAGGGACATGATTCTACAGACATCGGAAGGGATATGGAAAGCCTAATTATTTAATTGCAAGTGAATGAAAGCTCAACTCACGTCTAAGTTATTACGTTAGACCTTGAGTTCAATGTAGATGAGTACTTCATTTTGTGATTGCAAGCATCAAAAGTTTAAATTAAAAATTGTATCCCAAGAAAAAGTGATGTTTGGCTCTGCATTGTTGTAGGGATGAGTTTTTACTCTTAACTGATCTTTTGAAAAAATTGCAAGGTGCAGTGCATGATATAAAAGATTAGCCTCTGTGAGCATGAAGTGTGGCCGCTTCAAACAAGTTTGGGCTTTACTTGGTACGTGCTCATTAATGGATACGGACATATGGCCTTTGATAGTGTCAAGTTATTTTGAGTTGTAGTTACTGTAAAACTTGTGTGTTTTATATCTACGTTTATTCAAAGAGACTGCGTGATTCAAGGTTCGTCTATCACTGCAATCCGAATTTATGTACCGCATATAATACTATGTGAAAGTTCAATCTCTAAGACACTTTCATTTATGCATAAGTTTTGGATCTATCTTGGTGCAGTATTAATTTTTACTATATAAATGGAGGAGGAATGTTGGAAATTTATATAGTAATGGAGATTAAAGTTTCAAATGTACTACATGAAAAGCTTAAAATAATATTTGGAGTTGAGGAGTTATAAATATTATTTAGTTTGGTAGAAAGTTAATTGGAGAATGAGTTTGTTGGAAGACTTTGTCTATTCCCCAACATTGGAGTTTATTACCCAATATAGGGGAATTGTTTGTTTCAATTGAAAAATGATTGCACAACACATGAGCTTCCAATTTTTCCAAACTTATATGTAAAAGTGTGCTAGAAAATTATAATATATATATATATATATATATATATATATATATATATATATATATATATATTAATTTGCACAGTTATTTGCATGCGGTTCACAACCTTACAAAGGTTCATAATTACATATATATTCATGTTGAACATGATTTGTGTAATTAATATTCTCTTATGATAAATATATCATTTAAGATATATTTTATGGAAGATAAGTTTTTTAAAACTGCAGAAAACTTCCATGTAACTTCTCCAACAGTCATATTTGCATTTATAAATATTTTGGAGAAACATCTGAAAAACAAGATGCAAAATTACCTTGTTGCATATCTTGATATTTCTCAGTTCTACAATTCTATAGGAAATTCTTAAATCTTGAACCTGTTGCTTTTATAGAGGGAGATTTAAAGCTTATAGAAAAGTGATTACACGCCTGAAGATATCAAATGATCCGATTTTTGTTCCCTGTTGTTTTCTGTATTTTGTTGTATTTCAAATGTATTACAGATTACAAGCATTTTTTTCCAACAAAAGATAGAACTAAAAGAAGATGATGACATTTGATGAGGTATATTTTTCTAATATAGTTTAACATAAATTTTTTTGGTGACTTATTTTACTCTCTGTCTATTACTTATATTTCTTTTTGAATTAATTTCACTTTTGGTCCCACGACTTTTAAGATCTTATCACTTTTGGTGCACAACTTTAAATTTTTTCAATTTTGATGCCTAACTTTGTTATTTTTATCAGATTTGATCCTTTCGGTCAAATTGACAGCGAAATGTTGTTGGATTTTATATTTTAGGGCCAAAATCATCATCTCAAGGAAAGATCTTCAATATCTAAACAAAAGAAAAATCATATTAAGAGAAAAAGAAGAGTTTGTCAATCGTCGACGCTATAAATCTCATAGATATGTGTCTAGTTTCTGCCCATCTGTCCAATTATTCTTATCGATCAAACACCTATAGATATGATTTTATAGTCATTTTGTTTAGATATTGAAGATGTTTCATCGGTATGACGATTTTACCCCTAAAAATATAAAATTTGGCAACATTTCATCGTCAATTTGGCCGAAAGGTCCAAACCTGATAAAAATAATAAAGTTAGACACCAAAATTGAAAAATTTTAAAGTTGTGCACTAAAAGTGATAGAACCACAAAAGTCGTGGACCAAAACTGAAATTAATTCTTTCTTTTTTAATTGTTTTTTAGTGTTTTTGATGATAGTGATGATAAAGCCGAGAGTCGAATTGTACTATTGGGTGCAAGCATGGGTGGTGGGAATGACAACCAGGCAGTTAAAGGTGTCATCTGGATGATTTTTCATCCACTCAAAACTCAAACAAAAAGCAAGAAGTTTGCAGTCAAACTAGAAAAATGGAGATAAGGAGTAATGTTTCAATACAGTTGTGTTGATGTTGGTTGTTGACAGACTATTATGCCTGGTGGCATTACTTTATTTTAAAAAATATAATGGATTTCTTTATGGATATTAAATTTTCTCTTATTAAATAAAACTTTACATCCATTAACAGGTTTACGTATACAGTTTATGTTGAAAATTTATATAGTAATGGAGATTAATGTTTTAGATGGATTACCATGGAAGCTTAAATAATATTTGGAGTTGTGAAGTTTTTTTTTTTTGTACCATGGAGTTGTGAAGTTATAAATATTAATTATATTATTTTAGTTTGGTAGAAAGTAAATTGGGAAATATTAATATTACGAACGGTTGGAACCGAAAAGCACTCAGTTCCAATTATTGATTTCGAATTGATGATTCGTAAGTTAACGATTTGTTAGTTGTGTTAACAAATCGTAATGATTCATAAGTATTAAGACTTAGTATTACGACTCTTTGAATTTAAGTCACATTATGACTCCCATGTAAGTTAATTCTATGAACTTAAGATCTTCAGAACACATGATTTTCACATACAGTAGTACTTAATTGATGTTGGGTGTACATACGTGGTTCCATGGTTTTCCCGTAGTTGCTTGAGTTAAAGACTTGGTTTCTCCCTCCAGACCTTCAATATTCCTTTTCTCTAAGAACTCTAATGGATAGAGACTTTAGTTGTTTGTTTTTCAGAAGGTTGGGGAGAGGACCAGAGAATCAGAATGGTTAATCATAAACTCACGGTTCCATCAACCTGAGAGGTTATTATCTGATGAGGAGTTGAAACTGAAGTGCTATCTTATTATCCTTTTAACTAACCAATAATGAAATTAGATGATTATTAAATTTAAATGGATATTAATAATAATTAGGGAACCACAAAATAATAATAATTATTCTAACATTCTCCCACTGGGCTCAAAATCCATAAATTTAATAATGAACGTGAAACATAATATGCATAGTACAAGCTAATTCCTTCATTAAAATTAGTCAGAACATAAGTCATCATTAAGTCAGAAATTAATAAGAATCATGGCGGTAATGCGTCACTAATTTAACGTAGTCCCTTCCATGTATCACAATATTAATCTCAAACACAATACGATTCATAACGATATTTTCCATGATGGTCCACGATAATGTCTTTGTTAAAGACAAATCCTATTTACATTAACATAAACATTCATGTATATATACTTCAAAACTAAACAAGATACTTAATACAGAAACGAAAGTATATTGAGCTCTAAGTATCAAATATATTAAAACACAAACCTTAACATAATGCTAACAGTTTCCAATAACGCCCATTATTTCAACATGCTCATGAAATGCCTTTGGTGGCAAGGCTTTAGTTAATGGGTCCGCAATCATTAATCTCTAGTGATAGCGTGTTCAATTGATACTCTTCGTTCCAGAACATCTTCTTTAACGGAAAGATACTTCAAATCAATATGTTTAGCACCACTTGTATACTTGTCATTTTTAGAAAAGAAGACTATTGCGGCATTATCACAATAAATTTTCAGCGGCTTGCAATATCTGTTGACAATTTCAAGTCCCGAAATAAAATTCTGTAGCCACAATCCATGATTTGTGGCCATAAAACATGCCACAAACTCAGCTTCTATAGTGGACGCATCAATGACAGTCTGCTTCGCACTTTTCCAAGAAATAGCCCCTTCGGCTAAAAGGAATAGATAATCAAATGTGGACTTCCTTGTGTCCAAACATTTGAAAAAATCTGAATCTGTGTATCCTATCGCCTCAAGGTGATCAGACCGCTTATAAGTAAGCATGTGCTCCTTTGTGCCTTGTAAGTATCTTAACACATTCTTTGTAGCCTTATAGTGATCCATACCAGGATTACCTTGATATCGACCAAGCATCCCAACAGCAAAGTTAATGTCTGGTCGGGTACATGTTTGGCATACATCAAACTCCCAACGACAGATGTATAAGGAATATTTTCCATTTCCTTTCGCTCCAATTCATTCTTAGGGCATTGCATAAGACTGAACTTATCCTGTAACATCCCTAAATTTTAAAACTTTGAGTACTTATGAAGTAAATGCAATACTATCATTAATCCCGAAACAAAGCATTACTAAACATAAGTGTTTGGGGTGTTATGCCACATCTGAGCTAGAGAACTCAGATGCATAGGCTACACTATCTAAATATCCTCAAAACAGTGTCATTACATCATCATGGCACGCAGGCCGATAAGGAAACTAACTATCTAAGCCTCGGGTCTTCTAGCGCGCTCCGGAGCTACTCATCTGTGCCTGAAAGCCAAATATATATGTTCAGCGAATAATGCTGGTAACCCACTCCAACGCGTTAAAATACAATATAGGTATATATATATATATATATATATATATATATATATATATATATATATAGGAAAACCATTTTGAAGCCGGAAGATATATATACTTAGGAGACTCTAATTTAAAACCAAGAATAGACTCAACAAGTAAGGACAAACACATTTATCAGTTGTAATCACGCATATAAAGATACTAGCATACACCCTAAGGTCACGATCGTCATATCAGTATTCAATCATTATCTCAACATATAAGCACACTTTGGTGGTGCCGCAGGACCAATCGCATGCCCATACATGAGGGTCAGCGCATATAGCGCTGACACGGTCCCGAAGCACCCAGCCTCGTACCGCAGCACGAAGGGGTTGATCGCAACCAACTGATGAACCGCAGCTCATCATAACGTTTGATCGCAACCAAACGGTGGACCGCAGCCCAAATAGTGTGTATTTCTGATCGCAACCAAATTATGAACCGCAGCTCATTTATAACGTTTAATCGCAACCAAACGATGGACCGCAACCCTATATATATTTATATACCTGACCGATCGCAACCGGCCTGATTAACAGCCGATAGTTCTCAACGCATCCAACTGCCCGTATAGCCATTTGATCGCAACCAATTGGGGTATCATGCACACATAACACATAACAAGCACATGCAACCCACATTAGCACATAGGGAGGGAAAAAACGTATAAATAAAACTTATGCGTGGTCAACCACATATTAGGAATAAGTCTAAGGGGTTCATACATCTTTCACCTAGGCCAACGGGATACCAATTCAACTAGCATGCAATACCTAAGACTCTTTTATCCTACGAACGGTACCCGAAACATCAAACTAGACTCAGGCACGACAAACGGGGCCGATGGGACACCACGGGACACGGAGAAACATCAAACGAGGAAAACCACCAAGTCCCACTTGAAAAACCAGCGGGTGGTCGACGGGTGGAGGACCACCCGCCGGCGGCGCGATTCTGGGCAGCGGGTGCCTGGCGGGCAGTCGACTGCCCGCTGCCGGCGGCCCTATTTGGGTTTTCACTAGAGAAGGCAGCTTCAGGTCGCCTTCTCACTGACCTGCAACTGGGTTTCCTTCTTTGGTGAGAAGGCAAACCGAGGCTACCTTCTCATCGGAGAAGGCAATCCAGCTGCCTTCTCCATTGTTCATTGAGAAGGTGACCTGGGTTGTCTTTTTCGGTGAGAAGGCAACCCAGGTCGCCTTCCTATTAGAGAAGACGACCCACTATGTTGCCTTGTCCGGTGAGAAGGTAACCCCTCGGCAAATGTTTTTTTTTTTATTTTTTTTTTATTTATTTTTTTTTTAATTTTAAATAATTACTGAATTTAAATTTATTAAATTAAAAGTTAAAAAATATTTTAAAATTCGGTAATTACCATGTCAGCATGTTATCAGGTCATTTTAGGTTGAATTGCATTATTTTCTATTGTTCGGAGACCTAATTGTAGTTTTTTTGAGTTCGATGGCCTAATTGCAGTTTGTTGTCAAGTTGAATAATGGCCTATATGACCCTTATTTCATCATTAGGCAAATTATTGTGTGGACCACAGTCTAAAACATTACCGTGAATATTATGAGTAAAAATAATGTACATTATGTGTTAGAATAATGTACATTATGTGTTCGAATAATGTACATTATGTGTTAAAATAATGTACATTACGTGTTAGAGTAATGAAACATATGAGGTAATATAATGTACATTATGTTTTAAAATAATGTACATTATGCTTTAGAATAATGTACATTTTGTTTTAAAATAATGTACATTATGAGTTATAAAAATGAATGTTTCGGCTGGACGCGCAGAAAGATAAAATTAAATAAAACAACATCGTTTTTGGACTGTGATCCACACAACTGTGTGGAACATGGTCCACACAATAATTATTGTCACCATTGAACAATCGTTATACCCTGCACCACGGCACACAGTGCACTGTGCGCCCCGCGCCTCCCAAAACGACGTGGCGCGGTAGGAAGTTGACATGATTATGTATATTTGTTTATACAATTATGTATATTTTTTATTATGTACATTTTTTATACAATTATGTACATTTTTTTTTATATAATTATGTACATCTGAATCATGAAATTTTTGTGTATTATGTTAAGAGTTGATGTATATTATGTTAAAAGTTTATGTTTATTATGTATTATGTTAGATTATGTGTATTATCTTTTAAAAAAGAGTGTGTGTATTTTGTTATATAATTATGTACATTCATGTATACAATTATGTCTATTCTAGTATAACATTATGTACATTTTTGAATATGAAATTTTTTTTTAAGGAAAATTAACTGCAAAAAACTGGGTAGCGAAATTTCAAAAAAAAAAAAATTTAAACAACATCGTTTTACATCTGAACGCACAATGCAATGCGTGCCGTGGTGCAGGATATAAATTGCCCACCACTGAATAATGACTATCATGGGATTTGGGCTTAGCTAGAGCGTAGAGTAACAAAAGCTCAGGCCCCAAAAATTTGAGTTCCCCTAAAAATGGGCCTAGAGTGCCAATTTTCTAACTTTTTTTATCATACTTTTTTTTTTGTTTTTTTTTTTTTTTTTGTTTTTGTTTTTTTTGTTTTTTTTTTTTGTTTTTGTTTTTTTGTTTTTGTTTTTGTTTTTTTTTTTTCCTAACATCTTGGACCCTCATGGACTAGCCTCAAGGAGTCAAGGATCATAAAAGAGATAAATTCTGAATTGTCTAAGCAATTTCAAGTTCCCGAGCATAATTTCTTATTAATCCAGTTTCCACCTTGTCTTCATGATTGATACTTTTTTCACAAAACCATGGGCTTGAAGCTCTCCTAGAATCCTAGCTAGATCCAGTTTCTCAAACTTTAATAAACAAATCAATAAATTGTAATAATGATACAAAGGAATAGTTTAGGTAATGACAATATGACCTGTACACAAATAACTCAGATCAGACAACAAAAACTAAAGCAACTTTTGTCAAAATGGATTTATAAAAGCAAAATACTTCATTCATTTACATAAAAATGCTATGTTGTGTCGGCAAACTGCCAAAGTATACCGTGGATTATGATCTATAGTATAAAATGGATTATTGATAAATGTTTAATTTTTTTTTCGTATATTGAATATTTATTTTTAATGTACTAAACTAAAAATAAACATTCAAAAAATAGCATATATTACATTAAAAATGTACATTTAATATACTAAAAATAAATATATATGTTAATAGTTTTGTTTCAAGGTAGACCTAGTATAGTCTAGAATATAACAATTAATGTTGTATCACATCCAATAAATCCAACCATCAATTTGACATTAAGGCACATCTCACAAACCTCTCCTTATGTCAACTGCTGATCTCACTTTCATAAGATGTTACATCAACAAAGCTTTATGATGGAATGTGAATAAGGATCAAGAATTCATGATCACCTATTTACCTGCAGCAATTTCTTCCTCATTTGTCCTAACTGGGGAGGGTTGGTAGCGGGTCAGGTACACATATAATATATATATATATATATATATATATATATATATATATAGATATATAATATTTATTTTAAAAGTTTAATTTATATGTAATCGGGTTTAGGTGGGGTTGTAAATTAGAGTATTAGACTAGTCTTATCAGACTATTGAGTTTAATAGCTCAAGCTTATCATTATTTTTGGTCAAGTTTAAAATTTTTTACTTAACCTTTAAACCTCAATCGTTATACCCTGCACCACGGTGCGCACAGCACTGTGCGCCCCGTGCCTCTCAAAACGACGTCGTTTTGAGAGGTGCAGAAGGAAGTTGATGTGATTATGTGTATTTGTTTATATCGTTATGTGTATTTGTTCATACAATTATGTATATTTTTTTTATACACTTATGTGTGTTTGTTTATACAATTATGTGTATTTGTTTATACAATTATGTGTATTTTTTTTATACAATTATGTAAAACGACGTCGTTTTGCATCAGTGCGCACAATGCAATGCGCGTCCTGGTGCACGAAATTGCTTTTAAACCTCATGTTATAAGGCTTATTAGGTGTACTCAAACTAAAATGTTTGACATTTTAAAATTCTATACTTTCAAACTAGCAAAGTTTTAAGTTTAAATTAATAAATATAAATATCATTTAATGAATCTAAATCTATTTATTATGACTCCAACTAGAAACATAGGCTCTGTTTGGCAGAGCTTATTTAGGAGCTTATAGCTTATTTTAAGCTACTAATAAGCTATAAGCTCTGTTTGGTAATGTTCCCAAAATAAGCTCCTAACTTAAAATAAGAGCTTATTTTAGAACGCTATCTAAGGTAGCGTTTCAAAATAAGCTCCTAGCTTCCTAACTTTTTTTCCATCTTTATCCTTATTATTTTAAAGAAATGACATAATTTACCCTTCCTAATTAAAACTTTTTTCTCTTCTCCTTTATCCGCAACTTTCACCGCAATGATGATTATTATTATTATTATTATTATTATTATTATTATTATTATTATTATTATTATTATTATTATTATGAGATTTGCAACAATATTGCTACTTCATTATGAGATGCTATATCATGATACTAATAGTTTTATTTCAAAATATTAATTTTTTTAAAGACAAAATGTTAAATTTTAATATGTAAACAAACTAATTTAAATTTTATGAAGATGTCCTTTTTAGTCTTTTTACATTTATCAGCTTATCAAAAAGCTAATTTTACCAAACACTTTTAATCATAACAGCTCTTTAGTTTTCACCTCTGAGCTTATAGCTTTTCAGCTTTCAGCTCCTAGCTTATAGCTTTTCAGCTATGTTTGCCAAACAGAGTGCAAGTATGTAACAATTAATTTAAACTATAATGCAAGTATGCAACATTTCTTTTATATCTAAAATATTAAAATAAAACAAGATAATCAAAGGCATGTAATTCCCAAATGAAATTATATTTATAATGGCATCATACATTTAATAATTTATATATTATAAGAGAATTGACAAAGTTAGCTCCACATTATAGGATTCCACATATACCACTTTGGCATTGTTCATAAAGTAGGTCTTTAGTGAAGAATAGGTTTATTTTATAATTATTACAATTTTGAAAGTTTAGTAATGGTAAGATTCAATTCAAGTCTTTGATTTTTCAAGATGGAGGGTGTGAATGTGTCTACACTTTGTACAGGGGAAAGGTGTTCTCACTTGAGAATCATATGCCCAGGAGAGGAATGAGAACCTATCGCAATCGTCCAGCTATCCAGATCTAACGGATCATAAACACTACATGATTGCGCTACTACGACTCTCAGACATGCCGGGAGGACCTTGCGGTGCAATCGTATGCGGGTGCGGTGCAATCATGTAGTAAGTGCGGTACAATCATTCACAAGTTCGAAGTTCATAGGTTAAGATTGGTTCTCACTTGATTATAGACATATATATATATATATATATATATATATATATATATATATATATACATACATATATATATATATATATATATATATATATATATATATATATATATATATATATATATATATATAACGGATCAAGTGCGAAGGAATCATTAGGTGAAAAATAGGGTTTAATTTCATCCGTTGATTCAGTCTAGATCAAGGGTCTAGAATGGAGATATTAAAAAAAATAAAAATAAACACAGTGGCGTTATGGTATTTTTTTTAAAATTTTTTTTTAAGTACATAAATTAGTTTGTTTTTGTCTTTCGGTGCATTTTTTCCTTCTTGCAGAGCATATTATCATGTCTCCAGAGCACATTGTTGTGTCTTCGAAGTGTATATTGTTTTGCCTTAGTGTGCATTTTGTTGAGCCTTCTAGAGCTCATTGTTGGGTCTTCTAGAGCATATTGTTGTGCCTTGCTAAGCATATTTTTGTGTCTTTTAGACATGGTTGCAGTAGGCGCTAGGCACTAGTCAGGTGCCCGGGCAGTGCCTAGCGCCTAGGCGGGGCCAAGATGGAATCTAGGCGGCCCTAAGCAGGCGCCAAAAAAACAGTGGCAGACTTGCAGTTTGACAATTTTAATGAGGTTGTTTTCAACATTCAATCAAATAACACATCCAAATAAATGAAATAATGATAATTCATAAGTGATTACATCAAAACAATATTAAAAAATACTCAAATATGAAATACTCAAATACTTCAATCATTCAAAGTATCAAACTAGCCTACGAGTGTATATATATGTCATATTATATATATGTATGTATATATTTATATATATATGTTCGCACGCGCACACACACACACACACAAACACACACACACACATATATGTATAATGAAAAAAAATTAGCAAGGCGAGCTGACCGGGTTAACTCGACCGAAATGGACGAGTTAACTCGGCTAAGTTAGACGCTAGGCGGCCGGTCACCTAGGCGAGCGCCTAGAGGAAAAATCGCCATGGTCTACGGGCGTCTAGCGCCTAGGCGGGCGCCTAGACCGATTTTTGCAACAGTGCTTTCAGAACACATTGTTGTGCCTTCCAGTTTAAAAATTGTAGGTGTTATATATATATATATATATATATATATATATATATATATATATATATATATATATATATATATATATATATATATATTAAAGAGAATTTGATATTGAATGAATCACTAATTATTAATTTTAGTTGAATATTGTGATTGTTTATGATTTGTGTTAAAGATCATATATTAAATTTAGTCTTTTTCAATAATTTTTTCATAATTTTATACCTTAAAGTGCACATTTTTGTCTTCCGGTGCATATTATTATGTCTTCTAGAGCATATTGTTGTGTCTTCCGGTACACACTGTTTTAGATTCTAAGTGGAGATTTTTTTTTTTTTAAAGGAGTTGATCTAAGGCTGAGAACCGCATGATTTACCTACGGCCTTCACCGCACTAGAGCCTAAGACAATATATATATATATATATATATATATATATATATATATATATATATATATATATATATATATATATATATAATGCTCATATGTGGTCATGTTGTTAGGTGTGGTCGTGTGACGGAATTTCAGAATACACTAACAGTGTTAACAACATGCACCAACAGTGTAAGGGAAACACACCACAATGAAATGCAAAAAAAAAAAAAAAAAAAATCAAAAAATACACAACAGACCCAAAAAATATACCATATAACTCACCAACCCCAATGGTGTATTTCCGAACACTGTATGGTGTTTTTACTCACACCTAATGGTGTGCTGTTGGTGATGCGTACCTAATTTATGTGCGTTTTTTGTGGTGCATTTCCTGACGTTGATGGTGTATATCTTACTTAACTATTGGTGTATTCTGAAATTCCGCCACACGACCACACCTAACAACATGACCACATGTGATCACCTCTCTAATAAGTACACACTCACGCACATTAAGCACAAAAATTCACGCACATTAGACACAAGACTCACGCACCTTAAGTACAAAACTCACACAATTAAGTATTACACACTCACGCACAGTATCAGGCACACAATTACTTAATAAACAATGACACACAAGAATACATGTAACATCAGGTTTCGAACCCATGCTCTATTAATTAACAAACCTATAAATACGACATACAAATTATGACATAGGACTACATTCGACCATGAACACGACATATAGACTAATGGCACATGACTACATCAATCCTCACATTATTCTATAATATAGTGGTCCTCATTTGAACTCAACTCTTTCTCTCTCTCTCTCTCTCTCTATATATATATATATATATATATATATATATATATATATATATATATACACACACACACACACACACATATATATATATATATATATATATATATATATATATATATATATATATATATAGTATTAGTTTAATTTAGTTTTTTATCATGCATCGAATGAGCATATAGTAGAGTTACGATTGGTGTCCCTAGATTCAGTTAGCAGGTACTCAAAGGTATTACTTGAACCAGATTCGGGTAGTATATATACTACTCCGTAATATATTATGGGTTTGTTTGGTTCGCACATGAGAATCAAAATCTGAATAGAAATCAAATACTTGGTATGTAATTGTATAAATTTTGGTGAAAGTATTTTTCATGTTTGATAGTAGGGTGGAATTAGAATGATTACCATGTTTTGTTATGTATGACCCTATAATGAGAATAAACGTTTTAAAAAATACAAAAATAAAAAATTTAGGCAATTGATCATAATATAATGACATCCAAAGCACTAATATGAACAAAAAAAAAATAAAAATCAAAACAAAAATCTAAAAGCACTAATTGAAACTTAGAAATCATATTACCAATAAAATGAATGATACATTTTTAATTAGGGAATGAGATTTTTTATTGAAGAGATAATCAAATCTCATAGCTGTGTTTTAAAAAATTGTCAACTAAACACAAATTAGCCAAGACCTTGTGATATAATGGTATCAAGGTTGGACTCTCATTTGAAAGGTCATGGGTTTGAATCTCAATGATTTTGATTTCAATTTCTAGTGTATAAACTTATGAACCAAACACACCCAATATATACTCATTTTGAATTCAAGTTTTGAGTACTCAAACCGTATATAATTAGGTGGGTGGGTGGGTCGGTATTAGTTGAAATCTATTCACTCATCATCAGTTATCAGCAGCTGTTTTGTTCCCCCCACAAATCATAGCTTAATTCAACTGTTCACTTGAAAAAAAAATCTCTTCCCACCTTCACTCACATAAACTCATTCATCAATCAATGATCCACACATACAACCACAGAGATCACACCCACACAGCAGCCTGACTGTATGAAAGTGTCTTGTTGAGTTTTATTAGCTGTTCACAAGCCCCTCCTTATCAAGCAGAATGAGAAGTAATAATCATATGGCTTTCAAGGGACTAACATACCTCTTCCTGCTCCTTCTACATATGGCCGTGGCATTTGGCGACGCTCTCTCCGCCTACCATCACTCTCTCCTCACTGACAAAGCCGCACTCCTAGCATTCCGAAGGGCCATACTTTTCGATCCTCATTCAAGGCTCGAGAGCTGGAACGAGGCCAATGATGTGTGCAACTTCACCGGTGTGAGCTGTGGCAGGTTCCATCACCGCGTGATGCTCATCAACCTCAATGCCTCTGACCTCGTCGGCCTCCTCTCTCCCTTCATTTCCAATCTCACACAACTTCGCGTCCTCCAGCTCGCTGACAACCATCTCTTTGGCATCATCCCACCCGAGATTTCTTTCCTTCAATACCTTCGCGATCTAAGGCTTGATAACAACAGTTTGTACGGCTCAATTCCAGCTTCTTTGTCTTTCCTTTCCAAACTTTTACTCATCAGTCTTAGGGGGAATAAGTTCAGTGGAACTATTCCACATTCTGTCTTCACCAACTGCACCTTACTATACAACGTCGACTTCTCTGACAACCTCCTCATAGGAAACATTCCATCAGAAATAGGAAATTGCCCAGAATTATGGACCCTTAATTTGTATGATAACCAATTGACAGGAGAAATCCCTTACTCTTTGACCAATGCCTCAGACTTGATTAATTTGGATGTGGAGAACAACCATCTGTCTGGTGAATTGCCTTCAGTAATCGTATCGAAGCTGCATAAGCTGTGGTTCCTTCACTTGTCAAATAATGCTATGGTGAGTCATGATCTAAACACTGATCTCGAGCCGTTCTTTACTGCTCTATCGAACTGCAGTCGATTAGTGGAGCTGGAACTGAGCAGTATGGGTCTCGGAGGAAGGTTATCTAGTTCCCTTGCAAGAGTTGGTGCGACTCTTGAAACGTTGCAGCTGCAGGACAACCGGATAATCGGATCTATTCCTCGTGATTTTGGCAGATTTTCGAACCTTACGCTGTTGAACTTGACAGCAAATCTTCTGAATGGCAGCATTACAACAGAAATAAGCAAAATGGCAAGCTTGGAGCAGCTTTACTTGTCTCACAACATGCTGACAGGTGATATCCCTGAAGCTTTAGGGCAGTTGTCTCATCTAGGTGTGTTAGATCTTTCAAATAACAGGTTATCTGGAAGCATCCCTCGAAGTCTAGGGAATTCGATAAATTCTTTGTTCCTCAACAACAACCTTCTCTCAGGACATATTCCTACAAGTTTGGGGAAATGCAAAGGCCTGTACAAAGTAGACCTCTCTTTTAATAAACTGACAGGAAGCATTCCCCCAGAGATATCAGAAATGCGGGAGCTTCGAATTTTCCTGAATCTTTCACATAACCAGCTTAATGGATCTTTGCCCATTGAGCTAAGCAAGCTGGAAAATGTCCAGGAGATTGATCTGTCTTCAAATCGCCTCACCGGAAGTATATTTTATCAGATTTCAAACTGCATTGCCTTGACAAAGCTAAACCTATCAGCCAACAATCTAGAAGGGCATCTTCCAGAATCCTTGGGTGAGATGAGGAACCTTGAAGTTTTTGATGTGTCAGGAAACAATTTGTCTGGAATGATACCAACAAGCTTGAATAAGGTCCACACCCTCACATTTCTGAACCTCTCATCCAATGACCTTGATGGGGTGATTCCCAGTGGAGGCATCTTCGATTCCGCCACAAATTTATCATTCCTGGGTAACCAACATCTCTGTGGGCATATTCCCGGTATCCCTGCTTGCCAGACAAAGGGAGGATATCGCGTCTTTATCATATCAGCATCAGCTTTCCTCTCAACAATATGCTGTTTAATTGGCTGCAGGCTCTTGAAACGTATGCTTTCGCCAAGCCAGCAGCCTGAAACCGAGAAGAAATTACCACTCGAGTCGATATGCAATATCCCAAGAATACCATATAAAGAACTGTCAGATGCCACCGGAGGATTTGACGAGAGCCACTTAATTGGAACAGGAAGCTATGGATGTGTGTACAAGGGAATTCTTCCAGATGGAACACCAATAGCTGTGAAGGTGCTAAGTATGCAGACTGGCAATTCCATGAAGAGCTTTATCAGAGAATGCCAAGTACTAAGGAGGATTCGACACAGAAATCTGATAAGACTCATAACAGCCTGTAGTCTACCTGATTTCAAGGCTCTTGTTCTTCCCTACATGGCAAATGGGAGCTTAGACAGGCGTTTATACCCCCACCCGCACTCGGGATCCTCTGACTTGAGCTTAATGCAGAGGGTGAACATTTGCAGTGACATTGCAGAAGGGCTGGCTTACCTACACCACCATTCTCCTGTCAAAGTCATACACTGTGATCTAAAGCCTAGCAATGTTCTTCTCAATGAGGACATGACAGCATTAGTCTCCGATTTTGGTATATCTAAGCTAGTCATGACAACTACTGGATCAGGCAATGCTGATCAGAAACTGGGGAATTCTACTGCAAATATGTTATGTGGCTCTATTGGATACATTGCACCAGGTACACTTTCCTCCAACCTATTGCAAACATGAAAGTCATAAAATATAATTGAAAAGTTAAATAGGAAAGGGGCAACCCTAGCTAAGTTGGTCAGGTTGTTGACTTGATAACCACAAGGTTACAAGTTCACTATCAGCAGGAGGAGCCAGACCAGTCAGTCAGCTATGGGCAACCTAGGCTGGTTTACCTCCTTTGCCGGCAAGGGTCACAACCCTTTCCACTTAAGTGTTTTATTGATTTCAGTCTAAAATCTAACAAAAAAGACGAAAACCGCCACGTTATGCAGAGTATGGATTTGGATCAAGCACATCTACAAAAGGAGATGTATACAGCTTCGGGGTGTTGGTTCTGGAGATGGTGACAAGAAAGAAACCAACTGATGACACATTTGGGAGAAGCTTAAGCCTACACCAGTATGTGAAAAGTGAGCAGATGGAAATAGTGGACTGTTCATTGATGAGAGCTCTGAAAGAGCAGTCAGCTGAAGTGATGAAGATGTGGGAAGTTGCCATAAGAGAGCTGATTGAGGTTGGGATGCTGTGCACACAAGACTGTCCCTCCACAAGGCCTACAATGCTTGATGCAGCAGATGACTTGAATCGCCTCAAGCGATACCTTACTGGTGACACCACTGCAACATTTGCCTCTTCTCTTGGAATATCATGCTCCACCCTAAGCATTGGTTAATGGTTTCATGTGAATTCACATTTTCAATAATTATATTTCTTTCTACTAACCATAACTAAACAATGGACATAGCCATTTACAAAATGTTTTTTTTTTTTTTTTTTGTGTGTGTGTGTGTGTGTTTAATAGTACTTCTAATGTAATTTCTAAACACATAACTTTTATATATTAATACTAAATTTAATAATTAAAAAAAAAGTGAATTGTAGATAACTCCAAGATGTTATGTAACAAAAAATGTTATTTACAGCAAATACGGGGTATATCCTAACAAAAGCAACAAGCTAATTAACCGAACAACAGAATCAAGAATTGGGGATACCCGAGCCATGTTGGTAAGGTTGTTACTTGGTAACCACACTCTTGTAAGTCCACAAGGTTATAAGTTTGATTCCCAATACGAATAGCCTATTGGTCTTCTTGGTTTGAGCTGGTCAGCCATGAGCGGATCTACAATGGGGGCAGTGGGGACTGCCCCCTATCCCTCCCCACCCCTTATATATATATGTATATATATATATACACATATAGCAGTAAAGTATATATAAAAGTATAATTTATGTACTAATTATTAAGAATTTGAGGAGCTTGTTTGGTTGCAACCTTGAATATGATATGAAATGTCATGGGATTGAATCCCCTGCAACACTTTTGTATATTTTAGTTTCTTTTCTTTATTTTAGCTCTTCTAACTCTTCAGTAAATTAAATGTTTTTTTTTTTAAGTTTACTTTCACTAGTACAGAATCAGTCATTTGAATGAATTACTCTCTCTCTCTCTCTCTGAATATGTTTGACGTAGAGATAATTTCTTTTCTCTCTAAGATTTTTCTCCCAACGGTCCTAGGGTTTGGTTGGTTATTTTTGGTAAGTTTCCCACGTCGGTTTTGGCCTGGGCCATGGAGGTCGAGGCGGTGGCGCAACCACCTGTCGGTGGGGTGCAACCGGAAACATCTGAATGGCCAGTAAGAGTGATCAAACGTTTCAAAGCTTTCAAACATTCTTTTGCGAAGACGACGACTGATCATCCAATGCTGGGAGATGATTCACCGAGAAGGAAAGAGGAAGCCAATTGGTTCGACAAAGAGATCCAGGTTGACTCGGACAAGGAAGACGATGACAATGATGTTGTGGAGGGCATTTCGGTGGTGAAATTCCCCAAAGCTCTCAGACAATAATGGATTAGAAGAATGCCCTGATCGTTAAGTTTCTTGGGAAGCCTGTGGCTTTCCCTCTTTTCCAACAACGCATGCAATGGCTACAGAATCCGGAAGGGAAGACTGAATTCATTGATAATGGATCGGTTGGTTCATTGTTAGGTTCCAATACTAGAAGAACTATCTTCATGTAATGGTGGATGACCCTTGGAAACTCTTCGACCAGTACGTGGTGGCACAGAGATGGAAACCAAATTTTGATATCACGACTGCGAAGGTTGAACAAATAGTAGTGTGGGTTCGTCTACTGGGTCTACTGGTGGAATTCTTCAGGGAGGAGGCGATTAGATCGATCCTGAATAACGTGGGAACTCCCCTGAAGCTTGACACCACAACTGCGGGTGTGGAACGCGGTAAGTTCGCAAAGGCGGCGGTGGAGATCGATTTAACAAAACCCCTGGTAGTAGTGGTGATGGTTCAAAACTGCTTTCAAAGAATTGAATTCGAAGGCCTTCATGTCATCTGTTTTGGGTGTGGGGAGGTTGGTCATCGATTAGTGGCGTGTCTGAAGAATGGTAACGTGAGCGCAGATGTCTCTGAACCAGAGATCAATCGGGGAGAGAAGCCTCAAGAGACCATGCACGTGGATCAACCCACTCCGCCAAAACCAGTTGAAAAGCATGGTGCCTGGATGGTAGTTAATCACAAAAGAAAAGCCAAGGCCAATCATCCATCCAAGCCAAAACAGAAGCAGAATTCGGATGACAAGGCTTCGAACAAACAGAGTGGGAACCAGTTTGAGGCCCTTAGAGACCAAGAGGAGTGGAGTATTGAAACACCCCCGATTTTACCACATCTTTAAAACTTAAATGCACAGGAAAACATCTAATCATCAAGACATAAAGCAAGCGGAAGCTATATAAAATCGGTACGTGTTATGCCACACCTATCTCAAACATAGGTGCACAGGCGGGAAAACTATCAATTCAACAAAACATAAAGCGTCTAGGCACACAGGCCGCTAAACTAGGCTCACAGGCCAACAAAAGATAACATCTACACAAGACACCTAATCTATCTAGCAATCCACGTCTAGCGCTCTCAGCCATCTACTCAAAACCTGTAGAGTCAAGGGATAACACCCGGTCAGCGAACATTGCTAGTAACCCATCAATACGCGTTAAATAACATATATAGATAAATATAATCAAAACCATTTTGAAACAGAATACAGTATATATCATTTCAAAACCAAGGAGAGAAGTCAACTTCAAAGACTCATCAAATCACTCTCAAAAGAAATAGGAATCACCACCCCCACAACAACAACAAGACAACAAACATGAAAGACAATACAACTCAGGATGCATTCTACTGATCACAAAGTATAATACATCAAGACATGCTCATAAGCAAGGAAAAACACATTCGCATGGTAACAACTACATGTCACGGTGACAACTACATGTCACAAGTATCATAGTTCCAACCTTATGCCATGTTCCAACCTTATGGCTACCCCCGACCTTATTTCAGTTCCAACCATTACCTCCAAGTAACCCCTGTACTTCTGAGTCCAACCTTTTGCCTCCGGGGACCGTCGTTCCCCCACCTACATCCACCCACATTAGCGCCGAACTCTCAGTACACGAGGGTACCATTAATTTCACAATCACAAAACCGCCAAACTCATGAGCAAAGCTCAAGTAACAAACCACCAATCTCAATCATAATCACACACAAGGTCATCATCATTACCAAGAAGACTAAGACTCAACAATAGTCTTAGTCAAGTATCAACAAAGGTACAACGATTTACATACGATCATATCATAGGAATCAATCAAGAGATCACAATAAAGACATGAGACCATACTCAATCAACAAAGGATTCCAATCCAACACGAAATGATTGTTAACACAAATCGGAAATCTCAATACGAAGGAACAAACCACACATACTAGCATATCAACATCAAACTAGCATGCTTATCAAACGGGTAAACCAAAATTAGTTCCAAAGAACGTTCAAGACTCTCATTAGCCCAACGAATCACAAAGTTGGACCCTTAGCACAATTCAAGACACCAAATCCTACATGGATTCCCAATACACCGTTCAAGACATACGAAACATCAAGAAGACTCAGAAATAGCCAAATAAATCAACATCGGGAGGTCAAAACATCAATACCGAGGAGAAAGAATCACGAGGAACAAATCCCCGACATCAACCATACACGTTCCACACGGGTGGGGCCACGGGTGGACCTCCACCCGTGGTTCCGCCCGCGGGTACACAAACCCACGAGGCCTTGTACCCCGCGGGTGGGGCAGCGGGTAGGCCTCTGTCCGCTGTTCCGCCCGCGGGTACCACCTTTACACCAAAATATCCCTTCGGGGATTTTCAACAAAAATGCCAAGTTCAAGTCCAAAACACCCAAAATCTCACACACAACATCAATATGACTTGAACCCAAGAAATAGCCAAGCAATGGCATTCAAGAACCCTAAGAACAAGCTCTAAACATGCATCACCACAAGACAATGCATCAAATCTCACAAATCAACACAAGAATCACAAGTAGAAGCTAAGAATCATCATATAAGTAAGAAAATTGGTTTTCTAAAGCATGGGTTACCTTTGTAGCCTTACACTTCTACTTATCACCCTTAAAAGCCTTTCCTAGAGCTCCTCTTCCACACCAACTTCTCACACATAACAAAACACAACAAAGATCTTAACTTTAGAAAAAGACACCTAAAAGAAGGTTAAAAACACCAAAAAGCCAAGGATCTTACCCCTCCCTATGCTCAAGATGAAGAAAGTAGGAATCTTGGGAGAAAATCTTGCAAGACTTGGATGCTCAAATTCTAGCTTGGAGAAGAAGCTAAATCATTTTAGAGAGAGGCTAGAGGTTTTTGTGTTTTAGGTTGAAGGGTGAGTGAAATGAAAGAATCTTGCTAGGTTAGCTTGAATCACAAACCTTAGGTAGAAAGACATTCCTACACTTACTAATGTTGGAAAGACAAGGGAACAAGGGCACAATTCAAGAAGCACAAGGTACAACCCTTTAACGTAAGTGACTAGTCAAAATCTAGTCCTTCGATGATCAGATATTGTTTGGAGAAGCATCTGAACGCCAGGCTAAGGTCATGATGGAGTGTTTAAACAGACTGGGTCGTGCCTCTGGGTTCAAGGTAAACTTTTCTAAATCTTAGGTTTTTTATTTCCCTAAAACTAGTGTAGGTTCAAAGCAAAACATTGGATCAACCATGGGTATTTCCCTATCGGATCGCCTAGGCTCTTATCTTGGCATTCTGTTACTTCAAAAACGGGTTTCTAAGGATATGTTTGGGGCCTTCCTTAACAAGATGAGAATGAAACTCGCCACCTGGAAGGCAAGTTCGTTAAGCATGGCGGGAAGAAGAGTTCTCGTTCAATCCTCTCTTGCTAGAAAGGGAGGTTGGTATCTTGAATTCCTATATTTACTTTGGAATATGTGGAAGGCAAGGAACAATTTTATTTTTAATCATCGTGATGTGCATGCTAGGGAGGTGGTGATACATGTTATGTTAGAGGCAAATGAGGTTGAACGGCTGCTGGTCAACCACCGTGGGCTAACACTTGTCTGGAAGATTTGGATTAGGTGGTCACCTCCTTCACAAGGATGGGTTAAGCTTAACATAGACGGAGCAAGAAAGGCGATCGCGAGCTTAGCTAGCATGGGGGGTGTTCTACGTGATCACTTGGGATCGTGGATTGTGGGCTTCTCAACTAAGATTGGTCTTACATCGAGCTTTATTTCGGAGCTATGGGGACTTCGGGAAGGCCTTATTACTGCTTCAACTAGAGGCATTGAGAAACTGGTAGCGAAAGTGGACTCCGAAGTCGTGGTTAATGCAATTAAAGGAGACAACAACTCTCATCCCGAAGCTAATATGCTCATCTTGGATTGCAAAGCCTTCATGAGACGGTTCCGATCATGCGAGCTCAATCACGTCATCCGCGAAGGAAATCATTGTGCAGACTTTATGGCTAATCAGGGTCAAACCGGCAGCTGGGGAACCAGTACTCTATCCCTCCCGCCGGACGGCGTTAGGGGTATCCTAGAGATGGAAGCTCATGGCGTGCCAACAAGAAGAATCTACTAAATCTTTATGGGACCCTTCGGTCCCTCCTGTTCACCAAAAAAAAAAAAAAGAATCAATTATTTGCGTCCAAGGTAATGTACAATCTGTGTCAGAAGTAGGTCGGACGCATATTTCGGAGACACAGATTGTATGAACAATCTGCGTCCGAGGTAAACTCGGACGCACTGATGAGGACGGTTTTCACACATCCATCAAGTATCAAATCACAGTATAGAGTTTAGATATCGTTCCACTGGAGATGGCTCTTGTAATGTTAGGAATTGATGCAAAGTGGAGTTAAGCATAAGCTAAAACTACCCTTTTAGAAGCTAGGCCTATCAATAAGGAGTTGGGTTGATATGATTAAACAAATAACAAATAAGACAAGTAAAACAAAAGACCACAACTTGGTTGATTCAAGCTAAGATGCCAAATATTGTACTAAGGATTAGGGAATTAAAACAAGGCATACGGTAAGTGAGATGCACAAAAGTGTCCAAATACCGCTCTCGTAGCTATTTGGACTTGCAACCTGACCTTGAACCCCACTCTCGTGGCAATTCAACCCAAGGTTGCCCATTCAATAACACAAGGCATAAATTCTCCTTAACACCCGAAATACTCTTGTATTGGGCATCAAGTGTGTGAATGTGTGGCTAGTGTACAAGCTCTACTCTTGTAGCAACAAACACACTCCAAATAAAGCATATAATTGGGATCCAACAATTATACACAATTTCACAACAAACTCAATTGACACAACTAACCCTAGAACACCCAAATAACCCTCTTTATGCAATACAATTCAAATAGGCATCAATAGCAAGAAAAATCAAACCAAATCCAAGTCCTAAAACACTTAGCTACTCATAATCTAACAATAGATACACAATATTAAAGGAGTAATTGAAAGTATAAATGAAAAGCAAATGAAAGAGATTAATAAGAAAACTTCTCTATTTTAGCTTTGAAATCCAAGATTGCAAGGTGTCTTGAGCTTGAAAATGGAAAGGAACAAGAAATCTACACTAATCTAAACTATTCTAGAGCTAAAACTAACTAGGGAATGAAAGGGAAATGAAAGATGATTTTTTGGGTGAAAAAATCTGTTTTTTAATGGGTCAAAACGCCCTGTAACATTTGTAGAGGCTGGCCACGGGTGTGGCCACGGCCCATGGCCACTAGGCGGTGTGCACTGCTTGGTTGCCACAGCTGATTCTATGCATTGTGTTTGTCTTTTAGGAAATTGTTCACCCTCAAAACCTTTGAATTAGTGTTTATGATCTTCATAAACGTTGTAGCCCTTCAAGTTAGCTTTCCAATGACATAAAACTCACTTGATTTGGACATTCCTACGTAGAGATATGACTGAAATACCGAGCAGTGGATGATTTGTGCGGGAATTTCAACTTCTTGCTCTTTTTCTCCACTTTTGCCTTTGTTTGTCCAAATGACCAAGATCACTAAACACACCAAAATTTGGTTCTCTAAAAGATGTTTTCCTCGTCTTCATAGCTTCTCATTGGCTGCCATTGACTCTACATGCATCCGAAATGCCCTAAAAATCATTCAATTAAACTAAATCATCAAGAATTACACATAAAAACGCAAATGAATCAACTGAGGAAACTTTTGACAAAATTATAACAAATAACAAGGAAAATAATCTTAAATGCACGGTGAAAATATCAAAATTTTGGCACTTATCACGCACATAGTAGACTTTGAGTAAGACTTTGCCTCAAATGCCTACACAAATTTAAAATAATCAAATAATTAATTTTAACATTAATAAAGTACAATTTAAAAGTATATATGTATTTAGTTTTAATAAATTTTACATACCATTTCGAAATGTTCAAATTCATAATATAGAGTGCATATTGTTAAAGACATGTGTGGCTGATATTTTTGTTATTGTATTTAGTTCTAGTCTAGCTCCTGTATAATAGTTATTAGACTAGTTGTTATAACTTTCAGATATCTTTTGTCATTTGTACAACTATTTATAGTTGTTTATGGTTTCATCAATAAATCAGTTGTTCATAATCTTGTCACATATCTCATACATGTATCTCAACACATAATACTCGCACTCTACATAACGCGGTTGTTGAGGACACTACAATATGAGTTTTAATTTATATATATTAGTAAGCTAAACAATAGAAACACTACTAATAATAAAGTTGTAAAAAAATATTAATACTCTAATTTTGATATACACATCAATTCCCTTCCAATCAACGTTGTTTTTAGCTCTTTTCCCTCGTAAATTTACAATCAATCGAAATGCCCTACAATATACACTCATAAATAATTTATAAACAATAATGGCTAATAAGTCTCAATATATATATATATATATATATATATATATATATATATATATATATATATATATATATATATATATATATGTGTGTGTGTGTGTGTGTGTGTGTGTGTGTGTGTGTGTGTGTGTGTGTGTGTGTGTGTGTGTGTGTGTGTATGTGTGTGCGTGCGCTTACACATTCAATGTGGCTTTAATCTCCATGTCGCGATCACATGCCATGGGTTCTAATACATATACTTCTTTTGATTCAACACAAATAACAAGAAGCATCCAATGATTTCTACGACATTTAAAAATAAATAAATGTTCCTATTAATGTTCCTCCATTGAGGAGAATCGGCAGGATGTCTCAACTTTCCATCTTCTTTTCTCATACTAGCATGCCATTGCAAATTCTTCGCATCCTTTGCGTTTGCAAACAAACGTTTGAATCTTGGAATTACCAGTAGATACCACAACAACTTTGCTGGAGGACCTTTTTTCTGCTCACATGCATCATCGAGCCCTTTCCGTTTATAACGCGATGCTCCACACATCGGACACACATCCAAGTCTTTGTATTGTTTCCAATACAAAATACAATCGTTTGGACATACATGGATCCTTTCAATCTCCATACCCAACAGAAATAACATTTTATTTGCCTCATAAGTTGAACAAGGAAGTTCATTATCATCAGGAAGCATGTCCTTTAAAAGTTCTAATAATACCGTGAAACTCTTATCATTCCACCTATTTTTTTGCTTTTAAGTTATACAATTTAAGCACTGCCGATAACTTTGTAAATTTACTACATCTAGAAAACAAAGTTTTTCCAGAATTCTCAAAAAATAACTTTCAAAATCTTGAGGTATTTCATTCAAATCCCCTTGCATATCACGCATCAATTCATCTAGCCGGTCATTGTCTCCATCATTTCCAACATTATCTTCATTACTTTGATCTTTCTCTACATTTACTTTGGTCTGTACTCACATTAGTATGTATAGTTTCACCATGCTATATCCACAGGTGATATCCTTCCTTAAAACCACGACATATCAAATGACTTTTAATTTGTTCAGAACTACAAAACTTTTTTAGATTTCTACAATCAAAACAAGGGCACACTATATGATTTTCACCAATTTGACTTGCATATTCCTCGACAATTTTTATAAACTCTTGAACCCCATGAACATATTCAAGTGTATTGCGTTTCTTATACATCCAACTCTGATCCATATCTCCTATATATTGCCACACAACATTTAAGATATCATAAATGAGTTAGTTTACTTGAGTTATAACTTAAAGACTCAAGCTTAAGCTTTAACTAAATAATTTAAAATTTAAAATACTACCTAAAACTAATTAAATAATTTACAACCTAATATCACACAATGCAAGTTATAAATAATACACAGTAATAAGTGTTGAAGAAGTTTGAAGAAGAAAATTGTATATATTTGTGTATTTATCCAACAGATCTGACAACAATATATAGGCAGTGAAAGGAAAGCTAAAAGACCCTAGGGATACTAACAGACATACAATAAAACCAAATAATAAAAGCATAGTAAATACAATAAATCATCTCAACATCCCCCCTCAAGCTGCAGCGTGAATATCAAAAGCTCCAAGCTTGTTACACAAATATTCAACTCTGGGACCTCTTAAAGCTTTGGTGAAGATGTTAGCTAACTGATCATTTGTACCCACGAATGAGGTAACAATTTCCCCAGATGCGATCTTTTCACGAATAAAATGACAATCGATCTCGATGTGTTTTGTTCTCTCATGAAAGACGTGATTGGATGCAATATGCAAAGCAGCTTGATTGTCGCACATCAGTTTAATAGGCCCTTTCACACAAAATTTTAATTCAGTCAAGAGATGCTTCAACCAGATTAGTTCACATGTTCCCAAGGCTATTGATCGATATTCTGCCTCTACACTTGATCGAGCCACCACTTGATCGATACCATGTGGATACTTTATTAACCCGTTCAGGAAAGGAAGTTCTTGAATGTTTTCCCAATTGACAAGATTCACACTCTAGTGAAGACAACTTTGAGAGACTCGGTTCAAGTTGTTGTAGTTTCTTCAAACTCGGATGACCTAGATAACAATGAGTAAGGGAAGGATAAACTGTAGCACTACAGACAGCGGAAGCAGGAGTGGATAGACGGTATAATCATTTTGATTCATACCCCGAGCCAATCGTCTTCCCCGAACAACGGTCCTGTATAATAACCGAATCAGAAGAAAATGTGACAAGGCAATCTAGAGAGTGAGTAAGTTGACGAATGGAAATCAAATTAAAAGGACATGTAGGTATATACAAAACTGATGACAAAGGTAAATTAGGAAGGGGTCTTCCTTTACCAACTCCGTTGGCAGTACATATGGATCCATTACCAAACACAATGGACAGAAGAGACTTAGAGTTTGTGAGGTGAGTCAATAAAGAGGAATTACCACAGATATGTTCAGAAGCACCTGAATCAAGGATCCATGGTCAAAGAGGTCCATATTGAGAAACAAAGGCAGTATGAGTCTCTCTGGAATGAGCCAAAGGAGTGACAACAGCAGATTGGGCATTAGCTTTAAACTGGGCAAATTCTTCATATTCTTCAAGAGAGATAGTTTTAGAACATGATTCTTCTTGCTTGAGCTAAGCCACATTTCTAGGGGCAGGCAACGGTTTCCCATGCAGCTTCAAACATCGGTCTCGTGTGTGTCCAGATTTATTGCAATAATCACAATATCTAGCGCTTTTCTGCCCACTACGATCTTTGTTCCGATTGCCCAGATTGTTACCTCGACCTCCTTGGATCACAAGAGCAGATTGTTCTGTGGTGGGTACAGGAGTCTCACCAGGAAAAGAAGCGACTTGAAGAAGGCGTTTGAACAATTCTTGGATCCCTGGCACAACATTATCCCCAAGAATCTGGTTTCAAGTATTCTCAAACTCGGGGCCTAATTTAGACAAAACAAGAACAACAAAAAGTTTTCACATTGAGCAGTCTGTTCAGTAGGTGTCCCTCCAATTGGTAAAAGCTTATTAAACTCAGTTATTAAACTTTGAGTTTTCCCAAGGAATGCTTCCATACTCATACCCTCTTTCTTTAAGTTAACCAAATTATCAACAACTGTGTAACATTGTGAAATAT
>NW_017619128.1:620599-780599 GCF_001879475.1 Ipomoea nil | reverse complement strand
CAGCAATAGACTGAAACGTAGCTTTCCAACTGATAGCACAATTACAAAGAGTGAAAATATAACTGGAAAGCGATCGACGTCTGTCAAGATCACCACCATAATCAGAATCTACAAAGCCCATAATGTCAATAGATGCAGAAGAATTTCGATCAAAAACCAAGCCCAAAGACGAAGTACCATTTAGGTACCGTAGAATCCATTTAACAGCGTTCCAATGTTCCTTACCAGGGTTATGCATGTAACGACTCACAACACTTACAGCATGAGCCAAATCAGGTCTAGTGCATACCATAGCATACATAAGACTTCCAACAGCACTAGAGTAAGGAACTTTTGACATATAAGCCACATCAACATCAGACTTAGGGCATGAACCAGATGATACCTTAAAATGTGCACCAAGTGGAGTAGACACAGGTTTACAATTGGACATATTGAATCGATCAAGCACCTTCTCAACATACTTTTTCTGGGATAGATAAAGTTTACCCGCTTGACGATCCCTGTGTATCTCCATGCCAAGAATCTTCTTTGCTGCACCAAGGTCTTTCATCTCAAACTCATTGCTTAGTTGAGACTTCAAGTCATCAACCAGAGACATATCAGGGGAAGCAATGAGCATATCATCAACATAAAGAAGCAAATAGACAAAAGACCCATTAGAAAATTCTTTAAAATAGACACAGCTATCATACTGGCTTCTTGAGAATCCTTGCCCCCAACATACACGCATCAAACCGCTTATACCATTGCCTTGGAGCTTGCTTTAGCCCATAAAGAGATTTTTGTAGACGGCAGACACAATGTTCCTTCCCAGGAACTTCAAATCCCTCAGGTTGGTACATGTAAAGTTCTTCATCAAGCTCTCCATGTAGGAAAGCAGTCTTTACATCAAGTTGCTCCAACTCCAAATCAAAAAAGGCAACAAAAGCAAGTAGAACACGTATAGAAGTATGACGAACAACTGGAGAAAAGATCTCGTTAAAGTCAATACCTTCACGTTGATCAAAACCTCGAACAACTAACCGTGCCTTCCACCGTGCTTTCTCAACCCCAGGAATGCCTTCTTTCTTTTTGTAAATCCACTTACAGCTCAATGGGCGTTTACCTTTCGGCAACTCTACTAGCTCCCAAGTCTCATTCTTATGGAGACTTTCCATCTCTTCTTGCATAGCAACCAACCACTTGGACGAGTTGGCACAGGAAATAGCCTCAGAATAGCAGGATGGATCACCATCAACCTCCTGTGCAACTGAAAGCGCATAAGCAACCAAGTGGGTTTCATCGTCACTAGCGTACCTAGCAGGTTTTTTAATTGTCCTCTTAGGCCGATCTTGGGCAATAGAGTACTCTCGCTGTGGCTCGACGAAATGTGCGGTACTTGTAGATGCATCATCTTTAGTATTACCATTAGTGGTAGTAATACTATCATTAGGCCTGAACTCAAACTCCACCTTATCACCAGTACTCTGCGTCTCACCTGTACTGGAATCTTTTCCAGAAGAAAGTAGTGCATTTTCGTCAAAAGTGATATCTCGACTCAGAATGATTTTCTGAGAATCGGGAGACCATAGACGATACCCTTTTGACTCAGAGGCATAACCAAGGAAAATGCATTTGACAGCTCTCGGGTTTAATTTACCCGTACTGGAATGAGCATAAGCAGGACATCCAAAAACTCTTAAGATAGAGTAGTCAACAGGATTACCTGACCAGACTTCTTCTGGAATTTTGAAATCAAGGGATGAATGTGGAGATCTATTCACCAAATAGCAAGCAGTAGAAACGGCCTCGGCCCAAAAATCACGCCGTTTCCATAACCCAGCATTAGAGAGCATACAACGAGCTCTTTCCAATAATGTCCTGTTTAGATGTTCGGCAACACCATTTTGCTGGGGTTTACCAGGCAAGGTCTTGTGCCTGGCGATTCCATTTGCCGCACAGAAATCATTGAAATCTGACTCACAGAATTCCAAGCCATTGTTTGTCCTGAGCTTCTTGACCTTTTTCCCTGTCTGAGTCTCAACAAGTATTTTCCATTTTTTGAAAATAGGAAAAGCCTATTTTTGTGTTTCAAGAAATAGACCCAAACCTTACGGGAAAAGTCATCAATAATAGACATGAAATATCTACAGCCTCCCATAGACTGGAATTTAGTCGGTCCCCATAAATCGGAATGTATATATTCCAATACATCTTTGGTACGGTGTGTAGCAGTAGAGAAACTAACCCTCTTTTGTTTCCCAAGAGCACAATGCTCACAAAATTGTAATTTACCCGTACTTGAATCACCAAGGAGACCTTTCTTGCTCAGGAGATGCATGCCTTTCTCACTCATATGCCCCAGACGCATATGCCATAATTGAGTGAGATCCGCATCAGACATTGATGAGGATACCGCTACTGAACCTGTCACAGTACTGCCATGCAACACGTACAAGCTTCCAGAACGAGAAGCTTTCATGAGAACAAGAGAGCCTTTTATGACTTTCAGAACTCCACCTTCAGCTATGTACTTGCACCCCAGAGATTCCAAGGTGCCCAAGGATATCAGATTGCGTTTCAAATCAGGAATATACCGAACATTGGTAAGAGTCCTAACAACATTATCATGAGTTTTAATCTGAACACTTCCAATTCCACTAACCTTGCATTGGGTATCATTACCCATCAAGACAACTCCACCATCAACCGGTTCCAGAGAGACGAACCAGTCTTTGTGAGGACACATGTGGAATGTACAACCAGAGTCCAGAATCCACTCAGGTTTGCTCCGTTTGTCACCGGAGCTAACAGATAACATAACATCGCCTTCTGAATCACTTTCAACAACACTAGCTTTAGCAGACTTCTTTTCTCTCTCTTGCTTGTTTTTCAACTTGAAGCATTCAGTCACATCGTGACCCTGCTTCTTGCAGTACTTACAGGATTTGTTGGACTTACGTCCTTTGGACTTGGATCTAGATTTTTTATTGCTACTCTTTGTTTCAAGTGAACGACCTCTTACAGTCAAGCCTTCACCTTTGTCCTCAGACTTAATTTCAGAGTCAAACATTTCTTTGGGCAATAGGTTTGACTTAACATTGTCAAAAGTAAGGGTATCACTACTATTACCATACAACATAATTTCTTTGAAATGCTTGTACGATTTAGGGAGAGAGACAAGCAATAAAACAGCACGATCCTCATCGTCAATTACGACATCGATATTTTCCAAGTCCAATAAAATAGAATTAAATTCATCCAAATGAGATTTAATCGAAGTACCTTCCGTCATACGGATTGTGTACAGGCGCTCCTTCAAGCGCAGCTTGTTCGCCAGAGATTTGGCCATATAAAGCAACTCCAGCTCAGACCATAAATCTGACGTAGTCTTCTCACTCACCACCTCACGTAGAACCTCTTTAGACAGGCACAATTGAATGGTTGAACGTGCCTTGTCATCCAAATCTTCCCAATCTTCATCTGTCATTGCAGCCGGTTTCTTCTTCTTCCCAGCTAGCGCTTTCTTTAAACCGTTCTGGGTTAGAACGACTTCCATCTGAACCTTCCAGATAGAGAAGCTAATTTTCCCGTCGAACTTCTCGATATCGAACTTAGTGACAGTCGACATCTTTGAAAATAATTCTCAATTAAACCGCTCTGATACCAATTGTTAGGAATATAGCGGAATAATGCGGAAGCGAAGAATCGAAAATTGAGAATTATAGAAGTTAAGTAATAGGAAAAATATATAAATGAAGAAAATTATATAAATGACAAATAAATATAATATAAAATGAGAAAATATAAAATATATATATTAAATTGAATATAATATATATATGCTACGTGAAGAATAAAGATAAAAAAGGAAGAATGAATTCAAAATTGGTACAATTACAAAGCAAAGACAAATGCTATTTATACTAAAAAGGGAAGCATGATATGAGGCAATTGCGTGGAGAAGAGCTAAAGGCGGACAACGTGCAAGAGTGGCGATATGCAAGAGGCAACATGGAGCAGTATTGTGATGGGAGGATTTTGAGCCACATATTCTAACATAGGTATTTAGGGATAGTTTTGGCATTTTCGGTTCGAAGTGGCTGCACGCGTCCGATTTCATCGCCCAGTTTTCTTGCCGTGCTTGTCATACATTCTTCCTCCCCGAACAACATGACCATCACGCCTCCACCGCACTGCTGCGATGAAACAAGTCAAACGACTGCGATATGCCTTTGCTACCTGGTACAAAGGCCTCGGATTCCCGGTGAACTCCACCAGAGTAATCTCCCTTTCTTTCGTTTGTCTGATGACACATAGAGAAGCCAAAGCAAATTTCTCCATCAAGGCTCTCTCTTCAGGTTTTTAGTCACCTAAAGGTTTTATACGCATTTGTGATTCGCTTTTATACATATCTGCATGCATCGGTGCATTTTGGTCAATTTTTTTCTTGATCTCATTCTAATTCGAAATTTCTAGAATTTAGTGATATGGATTGTGGAACTTAATGTGTGAACTGGACTAATTTTAAATTGTGTATAATTTCTGTTTATCTGGTATTGAAGAATTGAATTCCGTGAAGTGAACCTTGGATCTTCAATTCAGTGGTTTCTAATCTGTCAATCTGCTTGATTGAGGAACGTGGACTGATAAAATGGAATGCAGGGAGTTCTCTTTTTCTTTGGGTGGAGGGATTTGTTATATAAAGGTCATTAGTGTTTTTATACCTTCTTCTATATTTTGAAGTTGAGCTCCAGAAAGCAGTGTATGCTAGCTACATGCAGAAATCATTGGGATATGATAAAAGAGAAATTATACAGTTTCAGGCTATACCAATCTATTGCAGAAAATCATGGCCTTGCATGTTGAGCTCTTGGCACATCACTGCAAATCGTATCTTATTATCTGTCTTTATTATACCTTAAATTGAGTAGTTGAGTATTGGTTCATTTCAGGTCAGGATTTCTTGAGCTGATTTTCTATGGTTTCTCTTATTTATTCCTATAATCCTATCCTTTGATATTTTTTTTAATTATGTTCTGGCTAGTTAATACTGGAAGTAATGATAGAGGCTTTATGCTTTATGTATATGCACATACGTTCAAATTTTTTTTAGTCTCAAATCTACGTTGTGCATACAATTCTTATTTCTAGTGTAAACACTTAACAACTAATATACACACGTCTATTCTCGTATTGATGCAAAGTCCAAACCCGAATTGTTTTTTTTTTTTTTTTTTTTTTTTCTCTTTTCTCCTTTCCCCCTCTTCTTTATTTATTTATTTTATTTTATTATTATTACAGTATAGTTCATAAATACAAATGAGTCAAACATCAAACTATTTAATCAGAAGTTCAGAACATAATTGAATTAACCAATTATACAAGTGCACATGTTGTGTCATATAAGTGCACACATCGATTAATAAATGTGCGTACGCATATATGGGTGCACACTCTAGAGTTGTTTGAATTATAATGTAGTTGAGACTACATAAATGAAAAATGCACAAATATACATTCATGAATGCACATGGTGTATACTAAAACAGGTGAGTGACACAGTGAGGTGCACACACGATTACAAAGACATACATGCACAAAACCAGCGTTCAAAACAACTTAGTACACCACAGTCACATGCACATTCTGTTGTACTAATATGCACAAACTGTATTTATTTCTATTGCAATCTCTTAACCACTTATGTGAACACCCTTCTTATCGCAAAGGCACACAGTTCAAAATAAATCTGCACACGCGTATGAACGAGTCCTTACGCTTGACCCACACATGCACATTTTGTAATGCATATATGCACAAATTGGCAATGCTATGTTCTGGGTATATGCACATGAATTCAAATTTTTTAAAGTATCCAATCCACGCTTTGCACATCGTGTAACCAGCTAAGTGCACAGAGTCAACCCAAGTGCACACCCTAATCTATCAATCCAATTGCACACCAACTTGTTTTACGTCTTTTCATCCATACACTCATTATTTACGTTTTGACACACATAGTTTATCCCAAATGCACAACATAGTCTTTAACATCAATCTGGTTTTAGTACATGCACACATTCGTTAATCTAAGTGCACACAGTATTTCGTATATATATTTTCTTGAGCAACATGTCACAAACTGGTTAACCCAAGTGCACACACATTTCTATCTAAGTGCATACTCATCACAATCCATGTGCACACCAGAATGTTTAATATCTTTTCTTACACAAACTAATTCTACAAATTATGGCACAAACAATGTAACCTAGCTAAGTGCACACACTCAACCCTAGTGCACACCTTAATCTATTAACCCAAGTGCACACAATTCAACCCAAGTGCACACCAACTTATTTTACATCTTTTCATCCACACACTTATTATTTACGTTATAACACAAGTGCACACCAATCACCATAGTCTTTAATATCAATATGGTTGCACTTACTCTGCGTGTTGTGTGGTGAAGAAGTATAAAATCATGTTAGGACTGATAGATTAAATGTTATTAATTTACTTGCTTTGTGTTTGTCAGGAAACTAATGAATATGAAAAAAAAAAATTATTGTTCTTTTCAAGTTGCAAAGGATTTAATATGCTCTCTAAAAATGAGGAAAAAAAAAAGAATAATAGTCAAATTTATCACACTCCATAATACGTATGACTGAATGACTGTATATGAACTTATGAAGCAACAATTATATGCATGGTCTAGCTAGAGTCACAAGTCCAAAAGAATCTTTATTTTGTTTTCCTAGAATCATGAAAATAATATAAATATAATATTTTTATTTAATTGGTTGATGGTCGAAATTACAATACGCAAAATGACTAAATTGTCACTGCATTTTTTTTTTAAAAAAAATCCATTTTCATCTTGAACGTTGAATTTGGCAAGATCAATGGCTGTCATATCATAGCATGTTTCACCTTAACACAATCAACCCAAGTGCACACCCTAATCTATCAATCAATGTGTACATAGTTCAACCCAAGTGTACACTAACTTGTTTTACGTCTTTTCATCCACACACTCATTATTTACGTTATGGCACACATAGTTTAACTAAAGTGAACAACATAGTCTTTAACATCAATCTCGTTTTGGTGCATGCACACATTCAATTCGTTAACCTAAGTGCACACGATATTTCGTATATTAGTTTCTTGAACATCATGCCACAAACTCGTTAACCCAAATGCACACACATTGCTAACTAAGTGCACACACAACACAATTTAAGTGCACACCAAAATGTTTAACATCTTTTCTTAAACAAACTAGTTCCGCAAATTATGGCACACATAGTGTAACCTAAGTGCACACAGTCAACTAACCCAAGTACACACCAACATGTTTAAAAAAAAATTAAACTTATTATATCCATTTGCGAATTCCATTGACGCTGCTATTTACCGGAAACCACAGACTGATGTACTTTTGCCGTTGGAAAATTATTCTCGATGAAACCACTAACGTGCAGCCACACAATCCTACTGTAATTATTTCTCCTAAAATCAAGGACACAATTTGTTTACAAAAACAATAAAGATTTAAAATCATTGTGTTTACTAAAACAACCTTGCTAATTAAATCCTACGATATTTGGACATAATCCGTGGCTAAATCTAGATTATTAATATCTCATAGATCAATGGCTAGGATTAGTTTTTAGGTTCTTACCTAAGGAGTAGTTCTTACTTGAAGTCCACCCTATATATATATATATATATATATATATATATATATATATATATATATATATATATATATAATGCAAGCTATTGTACCTAATAATTATTACATATTTTGTTTAATGTTGTAATCAAATTAGAGATATAATGCAATCATTTTTTTGTTTAATAATTATTACTTTCTATGTAACTAAAATGAAACTGTAAGTTTTTTTTAAAGTAATAAATAAAAAAATGAAATTATAAAATTACACAAAAACATATATTGCATAATTGGAATGAAATTTAAAAAGCCAATTATTTTTATACTCGGAAATTGAAAACGAAATGTTGACACAGAGTAGCAGATTCAAAAGTCTGTTTGAAAACAAAATGTAAGCAATAATGAAAATGAAATTACAATAAAATTAAAGAAGTAGGATGCATTGGTTATACTATTTGTGATCAAAGCTTCTCTTCTTTCACAATCGCCTTCATCTCCTTTCCCACAACATTAGGGGGGTGTTTGGTTGGATGGAAAACATTTTCCATGGAAAATGTTTTCCTAAAAGTGAAGGAAAATAATGTTTTATGTTGTTTGGTTGGATGGAAAACATTTTCCATTGAAAAAAGTTTTCCTTAAAATGAGGAAAACAAATTCCTAGCTCATCCTAGGTATTTTGTTTATTTTGTTTTCCATGGAAAAGGTTTTCCATGGAAAACAAATATGACAATTTTACCCTCGTCATTCTTTATTAATTACTCTTATTATTATTGTTGTGTAGGGTTATATTTGTCCTTATACTCATTATTCCTTACCATTCCAAACTCATCCAAACAATGGAATTCATATTCTCAGTAATTACTTTTCCACCAACCAAACAATGGAATCTATTTTCTTTGAATTTATTTTCCATGGAATTTCAATTCCATTTCCCTTCAAATATTTTCCAGCGAACCAAACGAGCTACTGATCATTCAAAGAACGTTTCATTGAACGCTTGAGTAGTTCAACTTCATCAGCATCAATTTCACCGCCATCCTTGAATTTTTCCTTTATGGGTGTAGTGACCTCATCTCCAGAAGACAAATTCTTGAAAACAATATTAACAAACACATATTAAATATGATTCAAATTAAACAAATAAATATAAATATAGTGATTACTAAATTAATCATGGAGAATATTACTTTTATGTGGTTGTATTGCATGTTGTGTAATTTTGAACAAATATCAGATTCCTATGTAATTTTTTATGATTGAAATTCTCAATGTGTATTGTTTAAAAAAAAAAGTGAAATTGGAGTTTCAAATATGTAAATAATTAAATGTTATAAATAACTTGATTCTCTCGCATCAAAGACTCGCGGACCTTTGAGATCAGTGTTGCATCACAGTTGAGTTTCATTACTGTGAAAGGCCCATGATAATTATTCTGCTGGTCAGATTTCACTTGCATTTTAAATAGGACTTCCTTATCCACAATCATTTGCATCTCAGGGGGGAAGTTCATTTGCATTACCCTTCATGATAAATGGAAGTAAAATAATAAACGTATCGATTTTATACATTATATATAAGTAATTTGGTTCATAATTATGTACATTTGTACTGAACACTTCATAATTATGTACATTTATACTGAACACTTATTGTACATTATGCAATCATTTTTTAAAATTATCAACATGAGCCTTTTTTATTGTTGCATGTATATGCGTACCCTAAATTAGCAACAAAAAAAAAAAATTGATGGAAATCTATATTATAATAGAATATGAAATACATGAATATGTGTTATATAACTAACATATTAGCATGTGAATTATAAAACTAAAATTAAGAAAAATATATATTGGGATTGAATATATTATGAAATAATCTATATATATATATATATATATATATATATATATATATATATACACTAAAAGTGACGAATATACCTTAGAATCATGAAACACACACTCTAAAGTATGAGAATTATAGGTGTTATTGTTGAATGTTGACTCGTACATTCGAATTAGACGAACTTGTATCGCCCAATTCGTGGAGGTAGCCGTGATTTGGTTAAGTAGATTGAAGGTGGGAGGCATATTGAAAAGTTGAAAAGTTTAGCCTATGAAAAGTACAGGAAGATGATTGCAAATGAATGAGAAGCATGACCAATGAGATATTTATAACTATGAATTTGTGCAAATGAATTATAAATGAATAATTTGCGTTCCAAATTATGTAATAAAGGATGCAAACTAAGGATGATTTAATTTAATTATGAAATACTAAATACTAATTCTAATACTAATAGCTATTGCATGATTCCCGTGCATAGTAACCGATGAATAATAATTCTCATGCATACTAAATACCATGAATTACATGTGCATAGTAATTATAGTAATAATAATTCGTTAAGGCTAATAGGATGCATGATTCTGCATTTCTGTATGTGAATAATTCGGTTTGTAAGGCTAATTCGTTGTTATTATTATTATTATTATTATTATTATTATTATTATTATTATTATTATTATTATTATTATTATTATTGTTATTATTATTATAATTATAATTATAATTATTATTATTATTATTATTATTATTATTATTATTATTATTGTTATTATTATTATAATTATAATTATTATTATTATTATTATTATTATTATTATTATTATTAATAGTAATTATAGTAATAGTAATAATAATTGGCTAATAGGATGATTCCCGTGTTTTTGTGTTGTTATTAAGGCTGATTTTACATTTTGTATTAAAGATTGATTTAATCAAAGTTGATTTAATTGAAATAATTTAATTAAGGATGATTGAATTTAATTAAGGATGACTTAATTTAATTAAGGATGATCTAATTTAATTAAGGATGATTATTTGTAATACTAAATATATAGGATGATTTAATTTAAATGATTTAATTAAGAAAGATTTAATTTAATTAAGGATGATCATTTGTAATACTAAATATATAGGGTGATTTAATTTAATTAAAATACTATACTATAATAACGAATTATTATTACTATAATAATTACTATTACTATAATAATAATAATAATAATAATAATAATAATAATAATAATAATAACCAATATTATATTCTTCTTTTACTCAACATGTTAAATTACATGAAGTTATTTATAAATTGGCTAATTCGTTATTATAGTATAGTATTATAGTATTATATTATTATTATTATTATTATTATTATTATTATTATTATTATTATTATTATTATTATTATTATTATTATTGTTATTGACGGTAATAACGTTACCGGTAATAATAATATAATAATGCTATAAGAGAGTAACAATAGTTGTATTGCTTTTTGTCTCAGTATAGAAAGTACAGTGTGTCCATTGCTAGCTGAGGGGAGCCCCATTTATACTTAGAGTCCTAACGGTAACAACATGGGATATAAATGGGGAGCCTAGCCTTTAACTCTCTCTCATCAATGGGGACTTCAATGCTGGCTTCAATGGTAGTAAAGTGGCACCTGTTGGAATTCCTGACTGTTGGAGTTCTGCCCGTTGGGTTCCCATGTGATGCTGAGTCAATGCCCATTTGTGATCCGGGTCGGGTGCCAGCCCTATTATCCTGTCACCAGTCCCCCCTACTCATGAGTCAACGGATGTGTTTGAGTTGACTTGGGAGTAAAGCTGAATCTATTTTGATCTTGTGTAGAATTCTCTTGATTTAGGATATTTTATTTGATCCTGTGTAGAATTCTGCTTAATTTAGGATATTTGGTTTTGTTTTCCAAATCCCTAACTTGCCTTCCAAATCCCTGATTTGTGCTTTCCCAATCCTTTCCTACTTCACTTAACTTTTTTATCTCAAGCTCCTCTCCAATATAAACCCCTGTCTCTCTGAGCAATTTGAGAGCACTTCTTCAACAACTTTCTGCCACAGTTCTGTAAGTCTTCGCTGTCATTATTATTTTGCAATTTATTTTACAACGTATTTATGTATGTATGAATATACTTGCTCCCTTTTTTTTTTTTTTTTTTTTTTTTTTTTTTTTTTTTATCGGGGCCGAGGCGTCTCCTCAGCCACTTGGCCAAGGCGTGCGCCTCGGCCACTGGGCCGAGGCGTGTGCCTCGGCCTCTTTTTTTTTTTTTTTTTTTTTTTTTTTTTTTTTTTGGGGGCCGAGGCGTGTGCCTCGGCCACTTGGCTGAGGCGCGGCCTTGACCAGGGGCCGAGGCGTGTGCCTCGGCCTTTTTTTTTTTTTTTTTTTTTTTTTCGGGGCCGAGGCGTGTGCATCAGCCTCTTTTTTTTTTTTTTTTTTTTTTTTTTTTTTTTTTTTTTTGACACGCTCTTTTCCTGACAGGCAGTTTTTGTACCCAAGTCATCTGTAACCGAGGTGAGTTTAGTGTCTTTCGCTTCATAATGGATGTCACTCCCTTGATTGATGTTGGAGAACTTGATTTTGATGAGGAATATGATGATTCCCCTCTCTTTGAAAATTTTCCCCCTCTTCCATTTGTTGCTGACTCGCCTACACCTAAGCCCCAAATGAAAAATAAGAAAAAACGCAAGGCCTCCTATTCTGTTCTTGATAAGTCCCTTGTCTTGTCCATACAGCCTCAATTAGGGGAACGGGATTGGGATGATATTAGAGGTCTCCTTAGTCCTGACGTTTCGACTCTCCCTCCTGACCCTCGGGGTAATATCACCGACCCACCCTTGGATAAGTATTTTGGGGTCCACCTTCTGTCGCAACAGGTTGGGCTACGGTTTCCCCTCCATAGGTTTGTGGTAGATTTTATGAACCACTATGAGATAGTCCCCGGCCAGCTTGTTCCCAATAGTCACCAGGTAATTGCGGGCTTTTTTGCTATATGTAAGGACAGAGGGATAGAACCCACGCTAGATCTTTTCCAGGCTCTTTTCATAGTTGGTAGGGCTTCTCAGGAGGGTAAGGGATTCGTCCAGATTTCGAGCAGGCCGCATTTCAAACTCTTTGAGGACCGTCCTACTTATAACAAGGATTGGAAACCCAAATATGTCTTTGTCACTCTTGTGGGTCGTCCGTTTCCCTTTCATGTTACGTGGGGATCCCATTTACGTTGCCCTCCTACTCTTGACATGAGTCCCTCCCTCCGCCGAGATGTAGATGATTTACTGGGGGATGGTCTCTTATCGATCGTTGATTATACTACCGAGTGGAAGCTCACGGGCTTAGGCTTCGCGAGGGCTCATCCGGCTGTTCTTTCGCCCACGGGTACTCTTTAGTTACCACTCAGTATTTTATTCGTCAACCACTAACTCAAACTTGTCTTCTTTTTATTGCAGGTACCATGTCTTCATCTTCGAGGACTAGCCGATACTTGTCGCGACCGGATCCCCCCTCTAAGAAGAGCAAGGTGGAGAAAGGAAAGAAGAGTCAAGCCGAGGCCACGGAGGTGATGCCGCCTCCGCCGGCACGCACGCCAACTCCATCCAAGGACGTTGAGCGTACGCCTACCCCAAAAAAGGTCGCCCCGAAGGTGCGTGTGCCTACTCCAACCGAGGTTGCCGAGGGGGTGACGCAGCCTCCATCGACTCGGACGCCCACGGCCGTTACTTTTTCCCCTCAACCCCCTGAGATGCAAGGAGATACTTCTACTGAGTCCGGCTCGCGTGTTCGGACCAACTTGATTCGACTGGGAATGGACGTGCCACCCGGAGCGTCGTTAATAAATAAGAGTCTTGATGCAGTTGAGTATGCTGCCCGTATCGCTCCTCCTGCGGACTTGGAACACCTTGTAGCCATGGATGTCAACATGCTGCAAGAGCGTTATCTCAGGCACAGTTTTGAGGTTAGTGTTTTCATACTTAATGTTCCCTCTCTGCCCTGGCGTGTGTCTTACTCTGTCTACTTTCAGGCCCTGCTAAAGGGACAGATCATTCATGCCCAACGACGGCGGGTGACGGACTCGCTCCTTGAGGATGTTAAAATTAGGGACGCGGACAACAAGAGCCTCAAGGACCTGCTATCGATCCGGGAAGGGGCCTTGAGCAAGATGGAAGGCGAGCTCGGGGCGCTAAGGAAGGAACACCAAGCGCTGTTGGCTCAGGTGGAGGCTATAAGCAAGATGGAGGGCGAGCTTGAGGCCCTGAGGAAAGAGCACAGAGCGACTAAACTTGCCGTCGTGAAGGAGCGGGAGGACCACGAGAGGACCCGTGCTGGCCATGCTGACGCCCTCGGCCGGGCTGTGGAGGTCTATAAGAGTTCCGCCGAGTTTAGGGAGGACGCGATGCACTATATGTGCACTCCTGAGGCTATCCGAGAGTTCCTCAAGACTGGGGCTGGCCAAGAGGCGGTTAAGCTGGCCGACAGTGCTGGCCGAGACGGGCTGCGGCTTAAGCTGGCCGAGGCGTCACCTCGACCGATCGTGGCAGAGGCGTGCACCCCGGCCGATCGTTCGTGGCCGAGGTGTGCGCCTCGATCGATCATGGCCGTGGCGTCGCCTTGGCCGATCATTGTTGAGGCGTCGCCTCGAACAACCGTGGCAGAGGCGTGCGCCTTGGCCGATCGTGGTCGAGGCGTTGCCTCGACCGATCGTGGCCGAGGCGAGCTCGGGCCCGTCTTTTTTTTTTTTACGGACAGGCTGAGACGCCGCCTCAGGCCCTAGGCCGAGGTACTGCGCCTCGGCCTGGCCGAGGCGTGCAGGCCCCCGGCCGACGCATGCGCCTCAGGCCCTAGGCCGAGGTGCTGCACCTCGGCCAATGGCCGAGACGCGTGCCTCGGCCTGGCCGAGGCGTGCGCCTCAGGCTCTAGGCCGAGGTGCTGCGCCTCGGCCAATGGCCGAGACGCGTGCCTCAGGCCTTAGGCAGAGATACTGCACCTCGGCCAATGGCCGAGACGTGTGCCTCTGCCTGGCCGAGGTGTGCGCCTGGCGGTCTTTTTTTTTTTTTTTTTTTTTTTTTTTTTGGCTGTCCGAGACGGGCTGCGGCTTAGGCTGCCGAGGTTCGTGCCTCCGGCCAATCACGACAGAGGCGTCGCCTCAACCGATCGTGGCCGAGGCGTGCACCCCCGCCGATCCTTCGTGGTCGAGGCGTCGCCTCGGTTGATCGTGGCCGAGGCGTCGCCTTGGCCGATCATGGTTGAGGCGTCGCCTCAACCAACCTTGGCCGATCGTGGTCGAGGCGTGCGCCTCGGCAGATCGTGGCCCAGGCGAGCTCTGGCCCCTTTTTTTTTTTTTTTTTTTTTAAAGGACAGGTTAAGACGCCGCCTCGGCCAGTGCCCGAGACGCGGGCCTCGGCCTGGCCGAGGCATGCGCCTCAGGCCCTAGGCCGAGGTACTGCGCCTCGGCCAATGGCCGTGACGCGTGCCTCGGCCTGGCCGAGGCTTGCGCCTCAGGCTCTAGGACGAGGTGCTGCGCCTCGGCCAATGGCCGAGACGCGTGCCTCAGGCCTTAGGCAGAGATGCTGCGCCTCGGCCAATGGCCGAGACGCGTGCCTCTGCCTGGCCGAGGCGTGCGCCTGGCGGCCTTTTTTTTTTTTTTTTTTTTTTTGGCTGTCCGAGACAGGCTGCGGCTTAGGCTGCCGAGGTTCGTGCCTTCGGCCGATCACGACGGAGGCGTCGCCTCAACCGATCGTGGCCGAGGCGTGCACCCCCGCCGATCGTTCGTGGTCGAGGCGTCGCCTCGACCGCTTGTGGTCGAGGCGTGCGCCTCGGTCGATCGTAGCCGAGGCGTCGCCTTGGCCGATCATGGTTGAGGCGTCGCCTCGACCAACCTTGGCCGATCGTGGTCGAGGCTTGCGCCTCGGCGGATCGTGGCCCAGGCGAGCTCCGGCCCCTTTTTTTTTTTTTTTTTTTTTTTAAGGACAGGCTAAGACGCCGCCTCGGCCAGTGCCCGAGATGCGGGCCTCGGCCTGGCCGAGGCATGCGCCTCAGGCCCAAGGCCGAGGTGCTGCGCCTCGGAGGATGGCCGTGACGCCTGCCTCGGCCTGGCCGAGGCGTGCGCCTTAGGCTCTAGGCCGAGGTGCTGCGCTTCGGCCAATGGCCGAGACGCGTGCCTCAGGCCCTTGGCCGAGGTGCTGCGCCTCGGCCTGACGCCTTTTTTTTTTTTTTCGGCTGACCGAGACGGGCTGCGACTTAGGCTGCCGAGGTGCGTGCCTCCGGCCAATCACGGCCGAGGCGTGCACCCCCGCCGATCGTTCGTGGTCGAGGCGTCGCCTCGACCGCTTGTGCTTGAGGCGTCACCTCGATCGCTTGTGGTCGAGGCGCGCGCCTCGGTCTATCGTGGCCGAGGCGTCGCCTTGGCCGATCATGGTTGAGGCGTCGCCTCGACCAACCGTGGCCGAGGCGTGCGCCTTGGCCGATCGGGGTCGAGGCGTCGCCTCGACGGATCGTGGCCGAGGCGTGCGCCTCGGCCGATCGTGGCCGAGGCGAGCTCTGGCCTCTCTTTTTTTTTTTTTTTATTTTTTTTTACGGACAGGCTGAGACGCCGCCTCGGCCAGTGGCCGAGACGTGCGCCTCAGGCCCTAGGCCGAGGTGTTGCGCCTCGGCCAATGTCTGAGACGCGTGCCTCGGCCTGGCCGAGACGTGTGCCTTAGGCTCTAGGCCGAGGTGCTGCGCCTCGGCCAATGGCCGAGACGCGTGGCTCAGGCCCTAGGCCGAGGTGCTGCGCCTCGGCCTGGCCGAGGCGTGCGCCTGGCGGCTTTTTTTTTTTCGGCTGAGGCATCGCCTTAGCCGTGTTTGGCTGAGGCGTCGCCTTAGCCGTGGGCGCTGGCCGAGACGCGTGCCTCGGCCAGTGACCGAGGCGCGCGCCTCAGGCTTTTTTCCGGCTCGGCTTGAGGCGCCGCTTCAGTCGTGCCTTGGGCCGAGGCGTGCGCCTCGACCTTGTTTTTTTTTTTTTTTTTTTTTTTTTTTTTTTACAATGTGGCGTCGGCCAACTTTTGGTTGACCGAAGGTGGTGTTGAGAACCTTTTATTTGAGCAAAGTAACCTGGGCAGACCATGATTACAAAATATTGTTTACAGGCCTGGGTGGACCATGACTGCAAAGTATTACTAATAATATCTAACTAAATGTTCTAAGTTCCATACCCGATCGATCATCCTTGCAGATGGTGTGGACTTGTAGATCCTTTCTGCTAATCTTTTTGCATGCTTTTACGTAACAACTGCGGGCTGCTCGCTGGTCTCTTCTGACGACTCCTATCCCATTCGGAGTATGGAACTTCATACACATGTGTTCCACCGACACTATGGCCTTGAGGTCCTCCAGTGCCGGCCTCCCCAATATGATGTTGTGCGCACAAGCGAGTCTTACCACGATGAATTCTACGTCAAGTTTGTGAATGTTAGGGCTCGTGCCTATCTCCACTGGTAAGACCACTGACCCCTCTGTCTCCACTGAATCACCCGTAAATCCAGAGAGTGGGGTACGTACTTCTTTGAGCTGGTTCCTAGGTATCCCTAACTTGGTGAAGGCATCGTAATACATCACATTGACTGAGCTTCCTGTGTCGATTAAGATGCGGTGGACCATGACATCGTTGACGTCCATCTTAATCACCAGGGCGTCACGATGGGGTAACGGGCCCTCTGGGAGGTCATCATCAGAGAAGGTGATGGCCTCCTGTCTCTGTTTCTTTTCTCTAGGAAGACTCACTACTTCTCCCACGTATAGCTGCCGGCTCCACTTCTTTCTTTCCGCGGGCGTGTCGCCCCCTGCGGGTCCACCATAGATAAAGTGTATGGTGTGCGTCTTTTGTCATCTGGGCGCCACCTCGGTTTCTTTTTCGCTATCATTCTGCTAAGATATTTGATCGTGGTCTCTTTTTTTTTTGGCATTCGAGGTGGACGGCTCGGTGCCATCCTCATTTCTCCAGACATTTTTTGGTGGATTGTGTTGCGGCTGTTGCTGCTGCTTGGATCGCTTGACGAAATGTCGGAAGTAGCCATGTTGGATGAGTTCTTCTATTTGTCTCTTCAAAATGTGACACTCATCCGTATCGTGGCCGGCTTGCCTATGAAACCTGCAGTACTTTGTTTTGTCTGCCTTTGGGGAGACCTTCATGCAATCCTCGGGGAATTCTACCATTCCCATCTCCTCAGCTTGCTTTAGAATGACACTGACGGGATGGGTAAGAGGAGTTATATTACGCAAGGGGACCAGGCGAGGTCGTTCGTGGTCTCGGCCTTTCCCTGCAGTCGGGTGGTTCGAGAGTGGTGCCTGGCTGGGCGGACCCGCTTTCCCAGGCTTCCCATCTTTCCTACCATCCTCTTCGTCCTTCTTCTTCCTGTCGACGTCCTCTGCTTCGGCATAGCGGCTAGCCGTCCTTATCAGATCTTCGCAAGAGCGGGGGTGGTGGGCGTTCAACTGCTTGTGGAAATACCCTGATCTTAAGGCATAGATAAATATCGGGATCGCCGCCTTGGAATCGAAGTCGTAGACATTATTGACTTCCTTTTTCCATTTTATCAGAAAGTCTTTGAGGCTCTCGCCTCTATCTTGCTTCACTACACAGAGGTGAGAGAAGGGTTTCTTACGCTGTATGCTACCGGAGAAGTATGTCAGGAAGCTCTTGGGCCGCTCCATCCAGGGTGGACAAGAACGCTCGACACATGATGGCGTCCCCTGGCCCGATCATTACCATAGCAGCTTTGTACCTCGTCATGTGGACGTGTGGGTCAGTGACCCCCGTGTACTCCTTGATGGCGGGCAACCTAAAGTCCCTCGGCAAAGGTACGTCCATGATGCTTGGGGAGAATGGTGCTGCCATCCGTACCTCGGGTTCCGGCGACTGCTCCAGTGCCTCCACCCTTCTTGCTAACTCCTCGATTCTTCTCTGCAGCCTCTCGACCAGGGCCGACTCATCAGGGTGCCGACGCGGGGCCGGCTGCCGCTCCTCCAAGTGTCGGTGTGGAACCCGCTCATCAACGCGTCGCTTCCCCGCCGAGTGCCGTCGTGGAACCGGCTCTTCGACACGTCGCACCTCCAAGTGTCGACGTAAGGCCGACTCATCAACGTGTTGGCGTGGGGTCGGCTCCCGAGACTCGCCCACCTCTTCTGTGGGTGATCTCTCGGCTTCTCTGTTTTCGTGTTGGCGAGGACCTCTGGTAGAGGATCCCTCAGCCCGTGATCCTAATCTTTGCCGCACGGGCGCCCTCTGTCCCAATCGTTCTGGTGCAGATTGGGAAGGGCCTGGTTGTCGTCTGTCCGGTTCACTTCTTTGGGTCTCCACCCCTATTTCCTAGGGCCGCGGCGGGGGCACTTGGCCTTATAGTCCCACCGCCACTTGGTTTAGCGCCGCCGTCACTGCTTGTTGAATGGTCGCCTGGAGGTTCATGACTTGGTTCGCCCCTCCATTGTGGAGTTGGTCTCGGAGGTCCCCTCCATTGTTGAGTTGGCCTCGAAGGTCTCCTCCATTGTTGAGTTGGTCTCGAAGGTCCCCGGGCCTCTCGTTGTTGAGCTGTTCTCGGAGGTCCCCTCTGCGGTTGTTGGTGAGTTGGTCCCGGAGGTCACCTGAGGCATTGCCATTGTTCACGTTGCGGGAACCATGGGAGCTGCGGGACACCATTCTTTCAAGCTTGCTGTTGAAAGAGGAATGAGTTGTGTGTGTCGTAGCCTGCTTGAGTATTGGACTCAGGCTCTCAATGAAAGCACCAATGACGGTAATAGAAAGTACAGTGTGTCCATTGCTAGCTGAGGGGAGCCCCATTTATACTTAGAGTCCTAACGGTAACAACATGGGATATAAATGGGGAGCCTAGCCTTTAACTCTCTCTCATCAATGGGGACTTCAATGCTGGCTTCAATGGTAGTAAAGTGGCACCTGTTGGAATTCCTGACCGTTGGAGTTCTGCCCGTTGGGTTCCCATGTGATGCTGAGTCAATGCCCATTTGTGATCCGGGTTGGGTGCCAGCCCTATTATCCTGTCAATTATTATTATTATTATTATTATTATTATTATTATTATTATTATTATTATTATTATTATTATTATTATTATGATAGTAAATTATAGTAAATAGTAATTATAGTAATAATAATTCGTTAAGACTAATAGGATGCATGATTCTGCGTTTCTGTATGTGAAAATTTCGTTCTGTATGTGAATTATTATTACTATATTAATTACTATAATAATAATAATAATAATAATAATAATAATAATAATAATAATAATAATAATAATAATAATAGTAACTAATATTATATTCTTCTTTTATTCAACATGTTAAATTACATGAATCTATTTATTTAAAAATTAATATGAATACAATAAATGTTTCCAAATTTGGAGGGAAAATTTTTGGGACAATTATTTTGCTTTAATATATATAGAGATAGAGATTTATAATGTATTTTATATTTGAACCAAATTATGAGTGTTTGATATTTTGTTGTTGACATTTCTAAAGTCAGTTGAACTACGCCCCCACTCTGAAATTTTTTTGGATCCGCCCCTATAATCCGCTATCAACATGAAGTCGCGGTTAAATATATATAATCTAACGATACAGAATAATAATCTACGAGAAACCTAACCTCGTAGTAGCAAAAGCAGGAGCAGTGTTGATCTCCTGCCACCGTTGATGCCTTGTTGTGTTACTTCCTGAACGGTAGTAGACCGTTAACCATATTTTGTCTCATGCTTGACTCAAAACCACATATGGTGTATTGGTGTCTATTAAGCAGTATGAGTACTGTAACTGAATGTGCTATATAATGAATATCATGTATCCCATCAATCTAGGTTTATATTAGGCACAAAGTCTGATTGAATAACAACTTCTAGTTACTAAATCCAAGCAAACTACTTAATAATCCTAGTCAACTTGCACCACTTAATTAATGTCCTAATATATAATATATAATATATATTATTAGGAAAATCTTACATTCCCCCACTTGTGCAAGTACAAGCACAACCCTCATAAAAAAAAAAAAAAAACAAGAATCATAGTGACATGTCCTCGATTTAACAAAGTAGTATCCATTATGATCACATACATTTAAATTCTCCAACTTAGGTCCTTTATGAACAAATCCAACGTTTATTCTCGGTACCTTAAGGGGTGTTTCTCAAAATAAAATATATATGCGCAACTTAAAGAGAAACACAGCCAAATTCTACAAAAGAATACATTGTATGATCTCTAAAACCTTAAAAGCATGCCTTAAGTAGAGATCTCTTAATGTTAACATAATGCTAACTATATTCTATGACGTCTTTATAACTAAACTTAAACACTACCTCTAACGGCTAAGAGCTTAGAGTTGACACGTCTGTCACTCCTACTCATTAAGATAGACAAAAGATAGTTAAGTCACAGAAACATTCCAACAACTTAGAAATCAAACCAAAAGTCTAAGTCCATAAATTTGGAATCTTAAACATACACCATAACATCCCAAATAATCTCAAGGTCCACCTAAAAAATGAATTGAACATTATGAGTCTTACTTTTATGTCTCGCAAAATTGTCTTGAGTCTTATTTAATAACCCAGGATCAATTTTGAAGAGGCTAAAAGACTCTATTAATCACTAAAGAGTTTATTAAATGACAATGCACCACAAGTAAAATGCTTTTGTTCTAATAAATTTATTAATATTGTTACAACATTTTCATATATATATATTTTGCACAACCAAATGTTCAATAATTTGAACTTATGAATTTATAAGAACAAATACAAAATTAATACTTGATGAATCTTTTGGACTTATTGTTAGGCATACAATCCAATTTGGGATGTATGAAGACAATAATTAAATACATAATCTTTAGTGGAGTATCGTAATGATCTTTTCTAAATGATCACTCCCACTGATTAAGATATTCTTCAGCGAAATTAATAAAATGAACTTAATAATATGCACACTCATAATTGATTTGACCAACTAAATAATGAAGATATAATTCCCCACAATTAGTGGAGCATACTAAATAATCAATATTTTGTTCCAATTAAAGTCCAACTAAATAATGAAGATATAATTTCCCACTATAGTTGGGCATACTGAAAAACAAAATATACCTTCAAAAACCAAGTGAGAATTTGGCTCAAAAGATACATTTTATTCTTGGAATCCAAAAGAAGTATGTCAAATCACGTAACTTACTGTAGTTAATCCAAAGAATCAAGTTAGTTTCGTGGAACAATTAATAAATGTGGCTAATACATGTTTTGCCAATGCAAACCATGAAACTTAGAATTATAAATTCTATAAATTCTAAGAAATTGTTATAAAATTGTTAGCTAATGGGTTGATGGATTTATTGACATAAAACTTGCTTGTTGGCTAAAGTTTTAATTCTATGAAATCCAATTAAATCCTTATGATAAAATTTTAATCTCAATTATCAAATAGCCAGGAGAATCTATACTAGTCACATAAAACTTGCCTATGGGCTAAAGTTTTACTCAATTAGATCCAACTGAAATTTTATTTACAATGAAATAGTTATCAAATGAGTTGAAGAATCAATTAAGTGACATAAAACTTGCTTGTAGGCTAAAGTTTTATTCAATAAGATTCATTACAACCATTATGCTAAAAAACATAAGAAATCATGTTCCTTTTCTTAATCCTTGTGGGCAATTTAAGAAATATGATCTAAAATTTACATCATAAAATTAAACTTCATAATAGAATTAGGAAATTATTTATAAATAACCATAAAGTAAATAAATTGATTTACTTCTAGTTCACCTATAATTAAAATTAAACTGTAGTGTGTAACCCCAAAAACTGAATAGTTCACCTATAGTTTAAAAAAAAAAACACTTAAATGATGAATTAAATTAACGGGCTAAACATGCTTAAATTCAGGCACTAACGCAACTAAAGTTTATGCATAAGTCCAACTTAATAAGGAACTAATATAATTCCTTCCTAAACTATGCATTGCTAAAGACATAATAAAATTGCATAATTTTTAAAAAACAGAATAGTATGCTTAGGACAAATATGCATACAATTAATCATTAAATTCATATATTCTAAACAAATATCATAACTTAAAACAATTTTAATATGAGCTTTCAAAGTATAAAATTTAATATTCAAAGCACTAATATGAGCCCAAATCAAAATGACCCAACTTTGAATAATGAAATAATGAATAAATATTTTGAAAGATTCATACTGTAAGCCCATGACAAAATGTTTTAATGCATAAAATCAAATTTGTGAGGAATAGATTAAATTTACAAATTCTAACAATATCAAACCAAAAGTATAGTTGTTATTTATAAATTAAAGTCTCATAAATCTTAATTGCATAATTAAACTTAATATTATGTACTTAATGTGATTGAATGCATAAAGCTATCTAAAGACTATGAACCGACTAAAGAGTATGAATTTAGACCAAATATTCATTTATTCATACTTAACCAAATATGAGCAATAAGAACTAAAATCATAATTCAAAGAATTAAATGAATTAGGGAATAAATGGCAATATAGTCAATTGCCTAGAAAATATATTTTTTCAAAATTACTAAATTGATTCAAAATCACTATCCATAACCCAGTGAATATTATTATTATTATTATTATTAATGGTAAAGTTGCAAATAATCAAAATAGCAATAAATAGCCATAATAATATTATTATTAGGAATCTATGTATTTGAGTTAGATTATGACTCCCTATCTCAGTCTCACTGAGACTCTCTCTTTATATATACCTGTAATATGTACATTTTGTAATTATATTCCTGAATACAATTCTATCAGTTCTCATCTGGTATCAGTTAAAGCTAGGGTTTATTTCCAATGGCCGACGGATCTGTTGAATCTTCATAACGGACTGTTTCCAATATTGGTATCTCTTCGGTCACATCGACCGTGAATTCTTTGCCCACCGCTCACCACTTTATCAGTATGAAACTGACCTACAAAAACTTCCTGTTTTGGAGAGCCAGGTTGTTCCTTTTCTTGATGGTCATGATTTAATGGGGTTCATTGATGGTATGAACCCATGTCCGTTGGCGTTGCTTTCCAGCGATGAAGATGGTACGCCGGCGCAACCTAATCCCGCGCATCGAGCTTGGGTTCGACAGGATCAGACCCTCTTGTCAATGCTTATGTCATCATTATCCGATGAGGTGATGTCGTTGGCCATCGATCATCACACTAGCCGACCAGTTTAGACTGTCGTCGTTGGCTCTCTCGCGTCGTCATCTCGCTCTCGCTCATTGAACCTACTCGGCCAGCTATAGTCACTGCACCAGGGAGATGCGTCCATCGTCGATTACATCCGAAAATCAAGGTTTTTGGTTGAAGAACTTACCCTCGCTGACCGTCGATTGTCTCTCGAGGAGTAGAACCTTTACGTCTTTCGAGGGTTACAGCTTGAGTTCCGGGGGGCTCACATCCTCCCTCAATATTCGCGGCTAGCCTGTCACGCTCCAAGATCTCGCTGATCTTCTTGGTGCAGAGGAATTTATGATGAGTGGTGGTCCAAGCGGTGGCTCGCTGGCAGCCTTTACCGCGCAGCGTGGAGGGCAGCAGCGCGGACGAGGCTCCCAGTCTCGTGGTGGAGGCAGTCGAAACTCTGGCCAGAACAACGGCCAATCCGGTCAGTTGCGTGGTGGTGGCTGCGGCCAGAATCGTGGCGGCGGTAGGAATAGTAATTGGCAGCCTAAATGTCAATTGTGTGGGGTGCTTGATCATACTGCGGTCACGTGTCATCTCAGATATGCCAAAGATCCTCAGGTTAATATAATATATCAAGAACCTCCTTCAGATTTTCAGGGGTCTCATACTTGGTTTCCAGGCACAGGTGCACCAATCACGCTACCCCAGACATAGCTACTCTTTCTATCTAAGAGGAGTACAATGGTAATGACACATTACGTGGCGGTGACGGTATGGGCTTATCTATTAGTCATGTTGGTCATGCTACCTTTAATACCCCTTCTAGGTCTTTTCAATTGTCTAATATTGTAACACCCCAATTTTCATATCCAAAATTTCCTTAATTTTTTTTCTCTTAATTTACAATTTACTAAACTCATAGCGGAAGCATTAACTAATCAAATGAAAATGGGTGTTACCGCCACACTTAGGCAACCAGCAACCTAGGTGCTAAGGCTAAGTATTATAAAATAATCTAAACAATAATCCAATAACTAACTATTACAAAGTCTTTCTTCTTGAAAATAATCTATCAATTTGATCAAACTTATAGCCAAGCTCTCTTTCTTCATCATCCAAAATCAATTACCTGTATACATATAATTTTCAAGATATACAAAAATAACAAACAAAGTTAGCAACACTTTGCTAAGTAAAGTTTACACCACCCTGTAAAATAATTTTTTCTTTATATATATACAATAAACCTTTTCAAAATATACGTGGAGATATATTTTTCAAAAATCAATTTCTGTACATACACATGAAAGATTAATATTTATATATGGAGAAATAATCATCTCTTCAAAATCCATTTGGAATCTGAACCAAAACCTATGTGCACACCCCCAGCAGATTCCAAGCCACTGATTAGTATATGATCCAAGTAGTCAGACTTCTCTTGCTGACTACCCCGCAACCAATGTTGGAAACTGGACCATAACCTATGTGATACACCCTCATGAGATTCCAAGCCCAGTGAGTAGTAATTGGTCCAAGTGAACAGTAACTCTCTTTTACTGAACACAACACAATATTCTGATTTCTCTAAAACAAACCGTTTCTCCACATAAATACATTTCTCCAAAAATAACATTTCCTCCAAAACACATAATTTTTCCAGAATATTTTCCTCCAGAATATTTCTCAAATCATATTTTTCTCCACATAATAGATAATACAAATTCCTCAAAATATTTGATTTCTCCAATAATTTCTCAAAATATATATATTTTTTTTTATAGGAAAGCTCTACGTACAGTACTTAATATTTAAGTTACATATATATATATATTTTTTTTTTTTCAAAATAAACATACATAGTTCATACATAATTTTCAAGTGTATTTTACTATTCAAAATATACTAAACAATATGTATAAATACATGGATCATTTCATACAATTATTATATATATATGCACATCACTGATCACACTTATCATAAACATATATACGTAAATGTGTATATTACATATTCATACTAACGAAAATCATATATACACATTACACTACACACACACATACATATAATATCACAAAATACATACATCCTTATACGAAAATTTTGTATTTTTATACCACATCATATACTTCATAGATATACTCAAATCACAATCTACAGGGCAAAAGTAAATTTTAGTGAACATAAACACTTACCGAGTAATCAATTCCTCAAAACAATGCTTCAAAGCCTACTCTTGATCTCCTAGTAATTCTCCTTTTGGAATGAACTAAAGATTAAAGCCTCAACAACCCTTGATTCTAATTGAAGAAAATATATATTTTTCATATGTGATGAAGTTTTCGGCCAAAGGAAGAAACAATTCAACAGATTAATTTCGGCCAACCAGAGATGAAGGAAGAAGATTTATCCAATAGGAAATGATAAGGGATTAACGAATGGAAAATTAAAAATATGGAAAGGCTTGATTTGTGAAAAATTAAATGGATGATAGAAAGTGTAGGTTGACCAGAATTATCCACATGTGTTTTAATGTAGACACTATTTGGTCCACATTCATAATCTTATTTTATTTAATATATATTATATACATATACACATCACCATTTTGTACATATATATACATACACTATAGGTTTATGTAATTATTAATAATTAATACATATACTACCTCACGCCTATACATATATATAAAGAAAGTACACATAACCATATTATAGTATTATTATATAATAAAAAATAATTCATAGCAGAAATATTTATATTATCAAATAGTTTGAATATTATAGTAATATAATATCAAATGAGGACAAAGAAATGAAAATTATGATGGTTTGATGGTAAGAATCTTATTATTGCAATGGAAGTGTTTAGAGTTCAAAACTCATTATAACCAATTTCAATTTTCATAAACATGAAGATTAAATTTTTCTTAATTTAAAATTTTTGGGGTATTACAAATATCCTTCATGTTCCTCTTTTGTCTATGTTGGTCTCGATAGGGTGGTGAAAGTCTAGAGGGGGGGGGGGGGGGGGGGGGGTGAATAGACTTTCAAGCTTTTTCAAAATAACTCTTTTGGTAATTTTAACTTTAAGTAGCAAGTAAATAGAGTTAATTTAAACTGCACAGTGGAATAGGTAGTATGTAAAGAGTTATGCCCAAACAATGAATTAAATACGCATGTAAGATGAATAAAGTGACAGAGGTATCTTGAATATATAAAGGAGAAGGTGCACTCAATATATAATAACAATATTCAAGATTATAAATAAATATCGTATCACGTCGACCGAGTGATGAATGTTACATGCAACACGTCAAACTTGCTTAGAAAGATTCAATATTTAAGCTCGAGAAGTTTGAGTCACATGCATACGTGAAAACACACTAAACCCGAAAGATTAAGATTAACTGTGAATAGTAAACGGGTTAGTCGGATAAGATAGGTAGATAGAGCAAATTATGTAAGTGCGGTATGTAAATGAGAGAGGCAATTTATAGTGGTTCGGAAGTGGCGTAATCTTCCTAGTCCACTTTTCTCCTTTCGCGTCTAGGAGAAATTAACTATTTTCCACACACAGTTACAATAGTGAATAAGCGCTACACAAGCACTTCTTCCGGATGTTTTGCACACAGCTACACCCAACTCCAAGTGTCTCGCACACAGCTACACTTAACTCCGAGTATTTCGCACACAGCTATACTCAACGCCAACTAAGTGTCTTGCACACAGCTACACTTAGCAACTACGAGTGTTTTGCACACAGCTACACTCACTAGAGTATTTTGCACACAGCTATACTCTTTTTACAATTACAAATACAAAGGTAATTGTATCTCTCTCCAACTAGATTTTTGAGACTATTCAGACTAAGTCTCTAAGAATATTTGGGCACTTGCACTTTTCGAATTTTGCACTTTGTTTTATCCGTGTGTATTGCACCTCTATCTTGTTGCTCTGCACTTGTTCACTTCTTTTCTTTTTCACAGCTATCTTTGTCTTCAAGTCTTCATGGCTTTTTATAGGCAATCAAATATATCCGTTGGAGTGGGATAATTTGATTTTTGAAATTTGAATCTTCATAGCCTGATATTGTTGACAATAGTAGGTGATGTTATCACATCTGTGCTTATTTTTATGGTTATTTTGAATCATCACAGTAATTAAGCTCTTTAATTTTGCTTATTTAATACATGTTTTCCTTGCTATTATCATTTAATTATGGTTCGCACTTGTTTTGAACATTTTACGGTGTTTGTTAGTGTTTTTGAACCATTTTAGGTCAAAGATATGACCAAGGGGAGTTCAAGGATGAGTTTGGAGCAATTTTGGATGAGTTCGGGGCCCAGTGGACTCGACGCGTCGAGCCAAGGGCTCGACACGTCGAAATTTTCCAGTAGCTAATTAATTCGCGCACAGGAAGTCTTGACGCGTCGAGAAAATTCTCGACGCGTCGAATATGCGTCTATTTCTGGGATAAAAAAAGACGCCTAAAGTGGCGCGGATAAAAAAACAGACGCTTAAAGTGGCGCAGCTGGGCAAAATTCAATACAAGCGCGAGATCTCTTTTCCTAATATCAATTGCGCGGATTTCAAGGCTCATATCTCCATATTAAAAGTTAGCAATTCAAGGAATCTTCCAAATTCTAAATATCATTAAAGACGACAATTTCTTTATTTAAATATAGGAATTAGAATTTGAGTCCAATTTGGTACAAGATTCCTATTTCATCTCAACTTTGTACCCACTATAAAATCCCTCCTTCCTCAACCCTAAAGAGAAGACGGGGACCGAGAGAATTCAGAGATTCTTGGAGACAAGAAGGAGAGAAATCAAGAGCCACAAGTTGTCTTGGAAAGCAAGAAGAAGACTAGGGAGATTTGGGAAAATCGTCTGGTTAATTCTTGTACTCTTTTGATGATTTGTAATTCTTTATTTATATTTGCTATGTATAATTTAGTCACGCTTGGCTAAATTCTTTAGAGATTCTTGGGTAAAAGTGTTTATGAACCTATGTGCCTGAGCTCTCAGTTTCTTTAATATATTATTATTTGGGTTTAATACTTGTGTTGCAATCGTGATAATATTGTTTGATGCTTGTAATTAATGGCCATAGTTACTAGCTTCATAGCCATGTTTGTGTCACCAATGGGAGTTGGGGCATAAATTAGGGCACACACGATTGCACCTAATGGTTGGTCCTTGGGAAAGGGGAACTTATTAGGGAAAGTTTATTCTAGATTTTTGCCAATCGGGAGATGGTAGTAATTAGGAATAATTGAATGCTGATCTTTGATCTTATTGGGTGTTTAAGCCATGGGAGTGGAAATTCACTAGGAATAGAGATTACGGGAGTAATTCGATTCCACTTTGCATTCCCACACAAATCTTAATTCCAAACTAAATATTGCAAACGATAATTGGCACTAGGTGATTAAATACTTGAATCCCATGAATCTCAACTTCTCTCTAATTGTTTTCAAAATCCTGAACCTCTGTTTTATTTTATTTATTTTATGCCAATCAATCATCTAAGTAATTGTTAGGATTAGCTCTAATGAATAAGTTAGTAACTAGTGCTTGATACAACCACTTCCCTGTGGATCGATAACTCGTACTCCGAGAATTATTTGTTTGCAAATATACTACGCATCAGTAGGTCTTCAATTTTGATTTGATTGTCAACTTGCCTGACAAATAATATTTTATCACAACTTGATTTTCTAGTTGTTTCTTAAAATATTATTTTGTTGTCATATTGAATATCCAACGTATCTTTGAAATAAATTCATCTGATAGAATTTATTTCTAGGATAAGTTTTTATATTCATGTCTTCATAAATATTTTTCCGTTCTGATCAAATGTCTTTCAGGCAATTTTGGATTCTTGTGGCATGTGGGTAGACTTGGAATAAATTCCTTCGAATTAATCCAATTTCTTATCATCTTGCTTCTTTGCCACATTGTGCTCCTTTGACTTTGAACATCGTGCTCCTTTGACTTGAATATTGTGCTTTTCTGATTTGGTCACATTGTGCTCCTTTGGACACATCGTGCTTGTTCACATTGTGCTCCTTAGCACACATTGTGCTTGTCAGCACACATCGTGCTCTTTTGGTAGCATTGTGCTCATCCGAAAACTTGACTTGTAAAAATAAGTCCTTGGGGGGGAATCAATCTCGGGTGTGATCGTTTTAAGTAAAGACTTCTACCATTTCACCGTTAGGCTCATCTAGTCATTCTTTGCAACGCCATTCCTTTATGCTTCTTTCTCGGATGAATACTTGTAGGACCAAAATTAATTTCTCAAATTAATTTTGTTCTTCCTATGGTAGATTCCTTTTGCTCGATATTCTGATTTATGATGCTTGTACTGAAAGACCTAAAAACTAAGGGGATCTAAAGTACATTTGGCTCATCAAAACTTACAAAAATATTCCTATCAATTTCCCCCCTTTTTGATGACGCCAAAACCTATACTCAGTCATTTGGCTTGTCTTTTAAAAACAATTATTTTTCAAAAGATTTTATTAACTTAGACATAGCCAAGACGAGTTTAACATTTGATTTTGACTCTAGGAAAGGTATTTTTAGCAACTAAAATTCCTATTCGCATTTTTGGATTTTTAATAATAATGAATTTTTTTATTTTTCCAATTTATGCGATTTGATACAAACTAAGCTAAAAATGTTACCTTTCAAGACAAATAAAATGTCAATAAATAACAAGGAAAACTTAATAGCATCATAAACAGATAATTCGAATCATTCCAACTTGTTCCAAATTGTTCATGGGTTCATGTTTCTCGTGGACCATACAAAAACAAATGTGACAATCATACAAATCATCTAATGACTTTGTTTCTCCTCTCTTTAAGCACATGATTTATATGATTTTGAACATCAATGAAATTGTCACTAATGGCATAATTGTTGCATACCTGCCCAACTGAATAATAGTTGAATGCCTCAATGATGTTGCTTCCGGGCAGTATACTTTCTTCATACCATATGATGCACTCTTCTAGACTTCTTCCATTTTGTAGCTCGGCATCATTGACCTTGATATAGTCCTTTAGAACCATGATCATCAAAGCTCTAGCATAGCTATGGATTCTCCTGAAATTCTCATTCGAAACCCACAAATTTTGATAACTTGGACCACTCTTCTTCATTCCCTTTGGTAGATCATTCAAAGTCACCAACTTTGGCATTTCAACTCTACCATCTCTTGGTGTGGATTCCAAATAGAGAGCTGCACAGTTATACCAATTAATTTGCTCAATATTTCCACCTGCACAAACAATGTCACGAAAAGAACGGTTAGTGGTATTTGCGATGCTTGATCCTCCTGGACTGCCAGCCTCACCACCACCGAACCAATATTCCAATCCTCCTCTTCTAGCAACATTTCTGCCAGCAGATCTGCCTCCTCCACCTCTACTACTGCTTGTGCCAACATTTCAGGTGGCCATGGCAGTCATCATCATCTCAAGCATGCCTTCCAAATGACTGAATCTCTCTTCCCCCTTTTTGGTGTAATCAAGGAGTGTATGAACCGATTCACGAAGAGATGAAATAGATTCGGAAATATTTTCATATGATCCCCGAAGGCAGCCCACTTTGGTGTTGACGGAGATGAGATCCGTGTGGACATCACTAATCTGCTTCTCATGTTGATGAACAACATTGAGAATTCCTTGGCTTTGATTCACGACAATTGCTTCATTTGCCTTTCCATAATTCTTGAGGATTTGAGAGAGTTGGATGTAGAACTCATTGAGTTGCCCCTTGACATTTGCATTCAATCCTCCAACTTGTCTCTCAAGTGCTTGGTGGGTGTCGATCAAATGTTGTTGACTCCTCCGATTTTCATCAAAAGATGTTTCAAATTTTCCACCTTGAGTATTGACAACATGATCCACATGAGTGTAGATGCCTTGAAACATGCTTTCCATTCGGTCAACAAGGCTTAGTACAACTTTCTCCAGATTTTCCAATTTTTCCTTTGAGGTTGTGCCATCAATGTCTTGCTCTTCTCGGGTTGTGGGAACACACCTTGCTCCTTCTTGAGCAGAATTGACTTCAAGCATGTGAGATTGTGCTTGATTTTCCACTTGATATCCTTCTCTTTCCGGTGTGTGTAACACGTGCGTGTCACCTTGTGCACTTTCTGCATGAATGGATTGAATTTCCTCCGTGTGTTGGCTAGCTTGCATGGCATTTTGATCTTGACTTATTTCAGTGAAATTCAAAACACTCACATCATATAAGCCACTGTCCATTAAATGTGCACCACATGTGACAATTACTTCTTCTACATTCCTTGTGACAAATTCATCAATGTCAACTAAGAAATCGTCTTCCGTAGGCATATCTCCTTGGACTGTGACATCAACAGTAGCTTCGGCCAACTTAGCTTTCAATTTATTCACAAATATTCCATTCACCGTAGACATCAAAGTTGCATGGCCAACATCAAAATTACCAATCCAATTCAAGGAAAATAATTCTTCTTCTTGCATACTCGGTCCTTTTGTTATCAAATCTTGATAAGAACCAAGTCTCCATTTTCTCCAATTTAAGACTCTTCGGTATTCATTCACTAATACCAAATCAAGTCCATCAACTTGATAAATCTCCTCATTCATCATTGACTCTATTTCGGCAATTTGGGAAAAAGGATTCAATAAACTTTGGCTTGTATTGGGATTGTGACTTATGGTTGGATTTTGGCTTGTGGTAGGATTTTGGCTTGTGTTTGGATTTTGGCTTGAGGTAGGGTTTTCATGGGATTGAGTTGAGGGTTGAGAAGATAAACCAAGAATTTCTACAATTGGTCTTTTCCTAGTAGGAATGCCTCTCGGTTTCCTTTTTCTTTTGGAGTTCAAATCAGTTGATTCTTCATGATCTTTAAACAAAATTCGGTTACTTCCAAAAGGCTTTCTTGATCTCATTGGTAACCCTTTCATTTTTATAATTTCACCAATAAGCAAACCGAACCCTAGGATGCGGTTGAACTTCCCATTCCTAATTTTCGCACCTTTCACAAAATGTGCAATCCGGCTCAAGATAAGTTTACTCCAGTCACCCCTAACTCCATTCATCACAACATGCAAATATCCAATTCTCACGGGTGATATATCCTCCATACTATTCAGTTTGCACAATACACATTTATAGAGAATTCTAACTAGCATCTCATACTCAAGCTTCAAATCAGATTTTTGACCGGAAAGATTTGGTTCGAGAGAAGCATTCTCATTCCGAATTTCTGTCCAAATTTCCGTGTGATCATATGTGTGAACATCTAAGTCCAACAGTGGTTGTTCTGGACTAGATATAGGCAGTCCAAAGGTTGTGTGCAACTCATGTTCATCAATGGTGATGAGAGTTCCATTCACGGTGGACTCAATGGTCCAACCAACAACCTTGGCATTCATATAAAAATCTGCTACATCTTCATCATAAAATCCTGAGTATGGATAAGAACATAACCTCATGAGATTACTTTGTTGAAGGGCATGGATGATTCTTTGTGCAAGATGAGAGTTCTCGGCTTCTTTGAGGAATCCTTGAGGGTCAAAACTTCCTCCGGCCTTGATTCCAACTGCTAGCTTCGTGAGGTTGAGTTGTGTAGAGTGTTCTTCATTCGGTTGAGAGCTTGAATTTCCAATGGCAGCCATAATGTGCTTGGTATTTTTAGAGATTGAGGGATTGAAGATTTTGAAAGAGATGAAGATTGAGTGTTTCGGCTATGGAAGATGAAAGGATTTTGAGAGTTTTGAGTGTAATGGTGGCTCTTCCAACCGGTTGGGTGGAAGGGAGGTGTCTTTACACAAATATCCTCACAATTAAATGTTGACTTTTAATAAGTGAGGGGTATTTTTGATATTCCAATAGCTTCCAACCTTTGACCTAACTGATAGTTAGTTTAGGTTATATATTCTCCATCCAATTTGTCTGCTGATGTGGCACCAAAAATTTAGATACTCGAACTGATTTTACCTGAAATAAAATTCATGGAGCACTAAATCTATTCCGAAAATAATATGTATATATCTACACGTTTTATGTAGATGGAAGAAAGAGAAATCTATTCTTTCTAGACTATTTATTATGCACAACTACCATAAAAAGGTGTTCTTATTTAAGGCAACTTATCATCACACCATCTTGTCACTCTTAAATGGTAAGATTGTGTAGATCTAAATGATTTTTATTTGTGCATATATGTATGTAGATACACAGTTGAAATAGAGATACATGCAATTGAGATAGGTAGACTTTAAATGTAAAGATGTGACAACTTTTGCATGTGTGACACATAGGCACGAAATAAAATCAGATAAAGTATCAAAATTTCAGATGAAAATTGAGCTTATAATTTAAATAGAGTTTAGAGACTTAGCTCAATTCAATCATGCCCATCTCGTGTCTTAATTTTGAAAATCTTGATTCACACAGGCTTTGTGAGAATATTAGCTAATTGATTCTCGGTCGGGATGTATTCGATTGATAATTCCTTCTTTTCAACATGATCCCGGATAAAATGATGTCTCACATCAATGTGTTTTGTTCTTGAATGTAACACGGGATTGTGAGTTATAGCTATGGCACTTGTATTGTCACACAGTATGTTGACATTTTCACAATTCACGCCATAATCTTTCAGCTGTTGTTTCATCCAAAGAATTTGCGCGCAACAACTCCCAGCAGCTATATATTCAGCTTCGGTTGTACTCGTGGCTATGGAGTTTTGCTTTTTGCTAAACCATGATACCAATCTTCCCCCTAAGAACTGGCATGTCCCTGAGGTACTTTTTCGATCGATTTTACATCCTGCAAAATCTGCATCTGAGAAACCAGTTAGTGTAAAATTACCTTCTTTGGGATACCATAATCCCACATTGACTGTTCCTTTTAGGTATCGGATGATTTTCTTGGTAGCAAGAAAATGACTTTCTTTTGGCTTTGACTGGAACCTGGCACATACTCCCACTGAATAAGATATATCTGGTCGGCTTGCAGTGAGGTATAGTAATGATCCAATCATTCCTCGATATTTTGTTTCGTCAACGTCCTTGCCTTCATCAGCTTTATCCAATCTTAAAGATGTGCTCATTGGGATCTTGATTGAGGATTTTCCATCTTGACCGAATTTCTTTATAAGATCTTTCGTGTATGTGGCCTGATTGATGAATATTCCTTCATTGAGTTGCTTTACTTGTAAACCAAGAAAGTAGTTCAACTCTCCCATCATGCTCATCTCGAACTTATTCTGCATTAGCTTGGAAAATTTCTCACATAAAATTTTATTAGTACTACCAAAGATAATATCATCGACATAAATTTGTACCAATAAAATGTGATCATTTTCTTGAATTCTAAACAAGGTTTTATCAACAAGGCCTTTTGTAAAACCACAGTTAATTAGGAACGTTGATAGAGTGTCATACCAAGCTCTCGGTGCTTGTTTTAACCCATATAACGCCTTCTTTAATCTGTAGACCTTATTAATATCACCTTTTACCTCGAAACCGGGAGGTTGTTCAACGTAGACTTCCTCTTCAAGTAAGCCGTTTAAAAATGCACTTTTCACGTCCATTTGATAGACAGTGAAATTCTTGTACGCGACATAGGCTAGAAATATTCTGATGGCTTCCAGTCTTGCAACGGGTGCAAACATTTCATCGAAATCTATGCCTTTTTCTTGTGAATATCATTTTGCCACTAAACGTGCTTTATTTCGTATGACAATTTCATCCTCATTTGCTTTATTCCGAAAGACCCATTTTGTTCCAATTACATTGTAATTTTCAGGTCTTGGAACTAATTCCCATACGTCACTTCTTTTAAATTGATCGAGCTCTTCTTGCATTGCATTAATCCAATCTGGATCACTTAGAGCTTCTTCAATGCTTGTGGGCTCCACCTGAGAAAGAAAACAAGAAAATAAAGTATGTATATTTGATGACCTTGTTTTTACTCCTTCTCGTGGATCTCCAATCACTAGCTCTGGAGGGTGATTTTTGAGCCATCTCAAGTCAGGTTGTAGGTTGCATGGGCTTTCCACGTTTCCTTGCTCAGTAGGTAAGTTGGAGGTAGAAACATTTTGCTCATCAGATTGATCTCCAACTTGTGTTTCAACTTGAGAATTTTGACTTTCCACGTGGGGATCTTCATTGACTTCCACGTGTCCTTCACTATTGCAATCAATGTCCAATTGCTCCATACCCTGTACAGTTTGATCTTTAAAAGATATGTCAGTATCATTAAATGATTTTTCAACTTGACAACTTTCCTGATCATTTTTGTTGCTCTGGGTTTTCTTCTTATGAGCTTCATCAAATGTAACATGAATTGATTCTTCTACCACCATTGATTTCTTGTTCAATACTCTGAATGCTTTGCTGGTAGATGAATATCCTAAAAATATTCCTTCATCTGCACGCTCATCAAAAGTCTTTAGATATGTTTTACCATTATTAAAAATAAAACATTTGATGCCAAAATAAAACATTTGATGCCAAAAGTATGAAAATAATTAAGTTTAGGTTTTCTCCCTTTCCATAATTCGTACGGAGTCTTATTGTAAGACTTGAGTATCAAGCTCCGATTTTGCGTATAGCAAGCGGTGTTGATTGCTTCAGCCCAATATCTTTTAGGTAGCTCGGCTGACGTAATCATCACTCGTGCGACTTCTTTTAGCGTTCTATTTCTTCTTTCGGCTACACCATTTTGTTGTGGTGTACGTGCGGCAGATAATTGATGTAGAATTCCTTGAGAATTGCAGTAGGCTTTAATTACTTGATTCACGAACTCTGTTCCTCGATCAGTTCGGATTTTTGCAATTTTCAAGTCTTTCTCGTTTTGTAGCAGCTTGAGTAGTTCTGGCAGCTTTTGCTCGACTTCGTTTTTCTTTTTGAGAAATATCGTCCATGTGTACTTGGAAAAATCATCAACAACAACTAGTGTATATTTCTTACCACTTAGACTTGCAGGGTCTACTGGACCGAATAGATCCATGTGTAGTAGACTCAGCGGTCTTGTTGTAGATTCTTGGGCTTTGGATTTGAAAGATGACTTGATTTGCTTTCCTCTTTGGCAAGCATCACATATTTGATCTTTCTTGTAGACAATATCGGGTAGACCTTCAACGAGTTTGTTTCTTGCTAGCTTGTTGATAGTCTTGAAGTTTAAATGATTCAACTTCTTGTGCCATTCCCAACTTGTTGCGTGTGAGTTGTTTGCTAGTAGACACACTGATTCTTTTGTTGTCTTCCAATCCACAACATACATATTTTTCTTCCTTATTCCTTCGAGCACAACTTCTCCCGAGGAATTATTCTTCACTTGGCACTTGTCTTTGAAGAACTCAACTAGATATCCTTTGTCACAAAATTGAATTGTACTTAACAAGTTGAATTTTAGACCTTCAACAAAGGATACATCTTCGATTTTCAGACCATTTCGAAAAATTGTACCAATTCCGTTTGTTATGCCGTATCGTTCATTTCCACCGAATATGACTTTTGGTCCTTCGATATTTTTAAGATTCACAAGACTAGATTTATTTCCAGTCATGTGTCTAGAACATCCACTATCGAAGTACCAAACTTCCTGCAAACAAATTAAACAGTTTTAGGTACCCAACTTGATTTGGGTCCTTGAGTGTTAGTCATTTTTGGTACCCAAGTCCACCTTGTACTCACTGATCTAAGTTTAGGTGCTTGGTAACCATTAAACACATTATAATCATAATTAATTTTTGAAAACAATTTTTGTGCCGGTTTTTGAAAATTGACTCGATTTTTTTGGCACGTGGGAGATAGATTGTTTGAGCCTATGATAAGCATTAAATCTGGACTTAGTCCATGGTTTAATATTATCAAACCAATCTTGTCTAGGGGGATAAAATCTCCCTGCCTCAATTCTTGGATTCCTTCCCATCCTCCTATGAGGGCTTTGTGCACTAGACTCATTGGTGTATTTCCATTTAGGAACAAACTTTTGCCTTTTTGTATACTATTTAGGCGAAATATTCGGCCTAACAGTATTAATTTTGACATTTGTTTGGTAACCAATTCCTTGTCTCACTGTGCTTTCTTGACCTTTAACAAATTTTACTACTTGGACTTTATTATTTAAAGTAGTAGTAGAATTGGCCAAGTTCTTGGAGGCTTGAGAACATGATGGATCATAACCGAGTCCGGTTTTATCACTTGAGGGTTTTTGCATATTTACCATTTTGTCCATTATTTTGGATGAATGTGTAAATGTTGTTATAACCTCTCTATGGTTGTGTTCTCTCACTTCCCTTGATTTACACTCTTCTTGAAGACAAATAATTTTATCTTTCAAGTCTTTCACTTCAAGTAGAGCATTTTGCAATTTCTCATTTATTTAATCTTTTTCGAGAATCAAAAGACAATTGCGCTCTTTGAGTTGAGAGTGAGTGTCCATTACGGTTTGACATTCTTCCATTAAGTGAAAGAAGGACTCTCTAGAAAATGAAGAATTGACAGAATCATAAGAGTTAGATGTTACCTCATTTTCTTCATTTCCATTTGCCATAAGACACATGTCCTCGTAGGGTGAGTTGTTGGAGATGCTCATGCAAAACATTGCATTGTCATCCTTTGAGGTGTCACTTTCATCACTTGAAGATTCTTCTGACTCACTTATTTCAAGTGGGTCACTAATAAGTGCTTTTCTTCTCTCCTTTGTGAACCTTTTATCTTTGGGCTTGAATTCTTCCTGTTGAGAGTTAGAAACATTTGTATATTGACTTTTACTTACCTTAGGGTGTGGACAACTTGCTGCAAAGTGTCCAGGCTTTCTACAATTGTAGCATAAATTCGAATCTTCCTCAATAATTTCTTTCTTCGAATTCTTTGTTGCATTCCACGATTTCCCTTGTGGATTTTTCTTGTAGTTGCTTCTCTTCATGAATTTCCTAAATTTCTTGACAAAGAGAGCAAATTGATCATTAGGTAATAATTCAACATTTTGTACTGACCTTGAAGTTGATGGTTGTTCGGCTACAAGTGCGATGTTCTTTTCTTCATGATCTTCCTCTAATCTTGATTTCATCTCAAATTCATAAGCTTTTAGATCACTAAAGAGCTTATTGGTCGATAGGGTTTTTAGATCCCTATGATCTCTCATGGCCGTGACCTTCATGTCCCATGTAGATGGTAGACCACGTAGAATTTTGAGTGAGATTTCTTTTTGATTAATATCTTTTCCAAGATCATTAATCTCTCCTAAGATTTTGGCAAATCTTGTTTCCATGTCGGTAATATTCTCGCCGTTTAGCATTTTGAAATCCTCGAATTTCTTTAATGCTATGGTGAGCTTATTATCTTTTTCTTGCTCGTCTCCTTCACAAATTTGAATGAGCGTTTCCCAAACTTCCTTCGCGGATTGACACTTTCGAACTTTTGGAAATATCGTGTCATCGATAGATTTAAACAAAATATCCTTGGCAATATTGTCCAAGTTATTTCTTGTTCTATCTTCACGAGACCATTCCGCTTTCGGTTTTGGAATGTATTGTGGAGTGTCACTTGTTTGTACGGATGAGGTGTTGACTTGCAAAATCTCAATAGGACCACTTGTAACCACTTCCCACATTTCATCATGTAATGCGGATAAATGTACCTGCATGCAAATTTTCGAATCATCAAATTTCTCTAAGGAAAATAATAAGTTTTGGGCAAGAGCCATATCTCTTTTCATCATCTTGATTTTTCGAGATCTGTCTAGCAGTCAAGATTGATTCAAATAGACAACTGCTCTGATACCAATTGTTGGTCCCGATAGGGTGGTGAAAGTCTAGAGGGGGAGGGGGGTGAATAGACTTTCAAGCTTTTTCGAAATAACTCTTTTGGTAATTTTAACTCTAAGTAGCAAGTAAATAGAGTTAATTTAAACTGCACAGCGGAATAGGTAGTATGTAAAGAGTTATGCCCAAACAATGAATTAAATACGCATGTAAGATGAATAAAGTGACAGAGGTATCTTGAATATATAAAGGAGATGGTGCGCTCAATATATAATAACAATATTCAAGATTATAAATAAATATCGTATCACGTCGACCGTGTGATGAATGTTACATGCAACACGTCAAACTTGCTTAGAAAGATTCAATATTTAAGCTCGAGAAGTTTGAGTCACATGCATACGTGAAAACACACTAAACCCGAAAGATTAAGATTAACTGTGAATAGTAAACGGGTTAGTCGGATAAGATAGGTAGATAGAGCAAATTATGTAAGTGCGGTATGTAAATGAGAGAGGCAATTTATAGTGGTTCGGAAGTGGCGTAATCTTCCTAGTCCACTTTTCTCCTTTCGCGTCTAGGAGAAATTAACTATTTTCCACACACAATTACAATAGTGAATAAGCGCTACACAAGCACTTCTTCCGGATGTTTTGCACACAGCTACACCCAACTCCAAGTGTCTCGCACACAGCTACACTTAACTCCGAGTATTTCGCACACAGCTATACTCAACGCCAACTAAGTGTCTTGCACACAGCTACACTTAGCAACTACGAGTGTTTTGCACACAGCTATACTCTTTTTACAATTACAAATACAAAGGTAATTGTATCTCTCTCCAACTAGATTTTTGAGACTATTCAGACTAAGTCTTTAAGAATATTTGAGCACTTGCACTTTTCGAATTTTGCACTTTGTTTTATCCGTGTGTATTGCACCTCTATCTCGTTGCTCTGCACTTGTTCACTTCTTTTCTTTTTCACAGCTATCTTTGTCTTCAAGTCTTCATGGCTTTTTATAGGCAATCAAATATATCCGTTGGAGTGGGTTAATTTGATTTTTGAAATTTGAATCTTCATAGCCTGATATTGTTGACAATAGTAGGTCTTCAATTTTGATTTGATTGTCAACTTGCCTGACAAATAATATTTTATCACAACTTGATTTTCTAGTTGTTTCTTAAAATATTATTTTGTTGTCATATTGAATATCCAACGTATCTTTGAAATAAATTCATCTGATAGAATTTATTTCTAGGATAAGTTTTTATATTCATGTTTTCATCAATATTTTTCCGTTCTGATCAAATGTCTTTCAGGCAATTTTGGATTCTTGTGGCATGTGGGTAGACTTGGAATAAATTCCTTCGAATTAATCCAATTTCTGATCATCTTGCTTCTTTGCCACATTGTGCTCCTTTGACTTTGAAGATCGTGCTCCTTTGACTTGAACATTGTGCTTTTCTGATTTGGTCACATTGTGCTCCTTTGGACACATCGTGCTTGTTCACATTGTGCTCCTTTAGATACATTGTGCTCCTTAGCACACATCGTGCTCTTTTTAATACATTGTGCTCCTTCAGTAGCATTGTGCTCCTTAGGTAACATTGTGCTCGTCCGAAAACTTGACTTGTAAAAATAAGTCCTTGGGGGGGAATTGATCTTGGGTGTGATCGTTTTGAGTAAAGACTTCTACCATTTCACCGTTAGGCTCATCCAGTCATTCTTTGCAACGCCATTCCTTTATGCTTCTTTCTCGGATGAATACTTGTAGGACCAAAATTAATTTCTCAAATTAATTTTGTTCTTCCTATGGTAGATTCCTTTTGACTCGATATTCTGATTTATGATGCTTGTACTGAAAGACCTAAAAACTAAGGGGATCTAAAGTACATTTGGCTCATCAAAACTTACAAAAATATTCCTATCCGTCTACGTCTTTATTAACAGTAAAAAAAAAGGGCGTCATATAATAAAGTGTTTTTTGAGTTTCACCCGTCTTTTTTTTTTTTTTTTTTTGAATGATATCAACACCAAGGAAACTTTTTTTTACGGGGCAATATCTCTTTGCGGGGGGGGGGGGGGGGGTGCTTTTCAAGCCTCCCATTCCAAATTCATCTCCTACTGCGTTTCTTTCAGCTCGAGCCTCCGCGTCAGTCTAACATGATCGTTTGGGTCATCCACACCATCGTGTTGTTAGTCAGATTGTTTCAATTCTTCTTGTTCAGTCAGTGGGTCTAGAAATATTATCCGTTGTATTTCTAGTCTATGTAATGCATGTCAACTAGGGAAATCATCACGTTTTTCCTTACCGCGTGTTGAGTCTTCTAGTTCATGTATTCTTGATTTATTTTATACAGACATTTGGGGACCAGCTCCCATGCTCTCTAATAATGGCTATCGTTACTTCTTTATTTTCGTTGATGACTACTCTCGTTACACTTGGTATTTTCATATGGCACAAAAATCTGATTTGTATGTAATTTTTGATAAGTTTCGTGCTATGGTTGAGCGATCCTTCAATCGTAAGATTAAATCCATTTAGTTTGATTTAGGAGCTGAACATAAAAAGTTACATTCCACCGTAGCTCAACTAGGCATTATTCATAGACAATCTTGTGCATACACTCATAAACAAATTGGTCGTGTTGAAAGAAAGAATAGACACATTGTTGAAACAGGTTTAGCTCTCTTAAGTCGTGCTTGTGTTCCTTCTAAATTCTAGGATTATGAATTTGAGACTGCGATTTATTTAATTAACAAGATGCCATCTATTGTGCTAAATAAATCAAGTCCTCATCTTTTGTTGCATAAATCCCCTCCGTCATACTCTTATCTCTGTGTCTTTGGGTGTCTGTGCTATCCTTATCTCCGTCCCTACAATCGTCACAAAATGTCTTAAAGATCTTCTACTTGTGTCTTCCTAGGCTATCCTGAGTCTTTTAGGGGGTATAGATCCATGAAATTACAAACTAACAAGATATATGTATGCAAGCATGTTCGATTTGATGAAGGAGTTTTTCCTTTCAGTGCTAAAAATGTTGTGCATGCACCTCTGGTTCAGACAAATCAACCGTGGGCAGAATCTGTGCTTGTTCCAATCCCACCCACTATACGGTTCATGTAACACCCCACTATTTTAACTCTTAATTACAACTCTAAACAGCCATTTACATAACTAAGCAACGGAAATAATAACTAAAAAGATAATTAGTGGGAGTGTCACTGCCACAACCACCACTCCGTGGTGATTGCACAGGCTAAGGGGTAAAACTAGAAATAAGATAAAAATCTGGCATCCAAATAAAATACTGGAATCATAATGGGGAAAAAGTCACCCCACAAGTCTACATCATCCTCAAAACATGATCATCAATAAAACTAGAGTTTAGACATCTCAAACTAAGAGACTAATCTAACTCGATCTCTTCTCATTGCTGGGCCCACCTGAAAGGGATTTTGCAAGCAACACATAGACAAATAGGAAAACACCCGTTAGCACGAAGCTAAGTATAACCACACTCAACCCTGTAAAGCATTCTAGCATTTACTTTGAAAACATTTGATTTCTTTATAAACAATAAACTCATCTCAAATCATCTTTAGATCTAACACATACTTTCTACATGCTTGCACCCTGTTATATCAGCTGGCATGCTCATATATATATATATATATATATATATATATATATATATATATATATATATATATATATATATATATATATATATATCTCAGATTGTTCACTTAAATTCATCAGCATATAAACTCCTCAAATAACATAACAAACAATTCATGCTTATAGATAGGATCATGCTAATAAACCATATAACAGGTATTCTCATGCTTTCATATTATCATCTCATAATTTGATAAACAAGACTTCTAATACAACAAAACGATTATAAATCAACATTCTCATTATGTACTCTCATGCGATACTTTACTCAAATGCAATCTTGTGCAATGCTATAATCATACTCATATGCAATCTCGTACAACAATATACTATTACTCTTATGCAATCTCGTGCAATACTATAGACATACTCATATACAATCTCGTGCGTCAATATTACTCATACTCATATGCAATCTCGTGCAATAATATACTCATAGTCATATGCAACCTCGTGCAATAATATACTCATACTCATGCAATCTCGTGCAATAATATACTCATACTCATATGCAATCTCGTGCAATAATATACTCATACTCATATGCAATCTCGTGCAATAATATACTCATACTCATATGCAATCTCGTGCAATAATATACTCATACTCATATGCAATCTCATGCAACAATATACTCATACTCATATGCAATCTCGTGCAGTAATATACTCATACTCATATGCAATCTCGTGCAATACTATATATATATATATATATATATATATATATATATATATATATATATATATATATATATATATACTCAATCACGCATTATAAAAATAGAGTACTTTCTGTGGAGGCCTCTTTCTTACTTTTGAGTCTCTTTTGAGTCGTTTTCTTTCTCTTGAGTCTCTCTTGACTCACTTTCTTTCTCTTGAGTCTCTCTTGACTCACTTTCTTTCTCTTGAGTCTCTTTTGACTCGCTTTGTTTCTTTTACTCGTAGACAGCTTAGGGTTTGACCGATGCGTGAATTACCCCATCAGGAACGGCATAAATCCGACCCAATATCTCCTACCGTCTACGGAACCAATCTCGTGGTTCTATCTCTGTGGAATCAGGTATCGAACTATTAGTGTGCACACCCCTTAACCAGGATTCCAAGCCTGGTGGGCAGTTTCCAGCCTCATAACGTGGGAATACGCCGTGTTATATATACTGGCACCGCAATGTCCATAAATATCTCCCGAGAGGACATAGTCCAAACGGTATCCTCCAAAACCTCACCGATATAGATAATACATAAATATAACTCTCATGCATGCAACAACTCTAATACTTCTCATTACATCAAAGAATGATATACCACATGCTTATGGGTTTTTAAGGTATTCTTGGGCTCACGTTGGCCCCTTATGCATTTTTGAAATATGACACATGTGAAATGTCAAAATGCTCTATAACATGCTTCTAAACCATGTATAAATTAACATGAAAAACTTAAGAATATAACGTCATGCTCGGTTTGCAACATAGCAATTTCTATACATTCTATCAACAAAACATGCTTCATTTCTCATTGATCAAATATCACAATCTAGTCATGCTTTCATAATAAATCATATTCTCAAATGATCATGCTCCTTTACTCAATAAAAACATCATCAGATCACATAGTCAAATAATTCTTCATACACAATAAACTAGCAAATATATACTGTGTAGCAAATCTTTAATAAAACCTTCATAACATACTCATTTTTAATCCAAATTCAACGAAATCAAAGCCAAAACATGCGTCGAGACGGTCCCGAAGAGCCGAGCCACAAGGGCCCGTAAACACTCGACTCGAAACAACACATAGATGAGCCACAAGGGCCCGGCCACTGCACAGATTCTTCTCAGAATCAAAGTCAGGGACCTGGGACGGGACTCCTCATAGTCCGCCCCATGTACCCCGCTACTCCATCGGGACTAGGTGGCGGCCCTCCTCTAGGGTCGTGCCCTAGTCCCGTGCAACCATGGCTCTAGAAGGCTTTCTCATCTGCAAAACTCAATCCAAACAAGTCCAAAACAATCTCAACAACTCACAAACAAATACTAGATCACTTCTAAGCTTAAAAACAACAAAATCTCATAGATTATACTCATTTCTACTCAATATAAAGGCTTCACAGAGCCAAATTTCAAAGAGGGAGTCCATGGGGTTATACCTCTTGTTGTCTCTTCTTCTTGTATGGATTCCTTCTTCTTCCCAACTCAACCACTATCCCCTTCACCACTTAAATATCTCAAGCAAGCCAAACAACAACACTTAAGTGGAGAACCTCAGAGATTTGAAGCTAAAGAGGAGAAACTAGATGAGCAAAGGGTGAAAATGAGCCTAAGAACTTACTGTGTTTCTTCTTTCTCTCTTGTTGAGCTCTTGCGTGGGAAGACAAAGAATGGAATCAGGGGAAAAGTTTGGCTTTCTATTGCTTTTATATGGGTTCAAAACCCTAGAAGGATACTCAATGATTGGTTGAGGGCAAAGTGGTAATTTTTGGGGTAGTTCTAGCAAAGATCAGACAAGGAGAAATGCTCTTTTTGGTCCACCTTGCAACATGGACCATAGACTAGAAATGCTATTTTAAATACTATGGGGTTGAAAATGAATTTTCTCAAAAAGCTAATTAGATGAACCCTTGTTTAAAATCTTTTTGAATTCTCCTGGTCTCACTCTGATAAATTTCACGATTTAAATCTTGGTACGCGAAGTACCCGAAAATTTAGGAATTTTCTAATAGAATCAATTTTGGTGTTGAATTAATTTAAAATGTGACAAAAATAATTTATTCAAACACCAATTAATTGCAAAAATTTTTAATGGAGTGAAAATGGCTATTTTGAAATTTCTTCATACTGGATTTATAAAATGAAATTTTGGGTTGTTACAGTTCAGCCCGCACTGCCCGTACTAGCCCCGGCTGACACTAACCAGCCAGAACCAGCCCAGCCCGAGGACGCTGAACCCACTGAAGCGGTGGTTGTCACTCAACCCCGAGGCCAGCCTAGGGGGCGGTCTACGAAGTCCATGGTCCAGTCGCACACCATGGCTGCTCAGAGCCGTTCTCAGGCTCCACTTTTGGCTCTCTCTGCTCAGGTCTGTCCTACTGAACCCACTTGTTATACACAGGCAGTAAAACACAGTGAATGGCGCAAAGCAATGGACGAAGAGTTTAATGCACTTCTTCTGAATGAGATTTGGTGTCTTGTTCCATCACAGACAGATATGAATGTTATTGGGTGCAAATGGGTTTTTCACACAAAAAGGAAAGCTGATGGATCAATGAACGACACAAAGAAAGGCTAGTAGCCAAAGGATTTAATCAAGTACCTAGACAGGATTTTTTTGACACATTCAGCCTAGTGGTCAAACCCACAACTGTCAGGTTACTTCTATCTTTAGCTATATCCTCCAGTTGAGTTGTTAAGCAGCTAGATGTGCACAATGCCTTTTTGAATGGGAAATTATCTGAAACTGTTTATATGAAGTAGCCACCTGGGTATATTGATAAACAGTTCCCCAATGATGTTTGCCTGTTGAAACGTTCTCTATATGGATTAAAACAGGCTCTTAGAGCTTGGTTTAATCACTTGCATGCGTTTCTGATTTCAATCGGGTTTAAAGCCTCGAAAACAGATGTATCTTTATTTCACTACTTGCAAGATTCGGCTTTCATTTATGTTCTAGTATATGTTGATAATATCCTTGCGATGGGTAGTGTGACACCCCGTAAATCCAAACACTAATCAGGGATTAATTAGAGAATTAATCCTAATCTCTTTGCTAATTTATTCCTAAAAATCCTGAAATTTAATAGTCGAGGGACTAGATTTTGACTAGTCACTTAAGTCAAAGGGTTGTACCTTGTGCTTCTTGAGTTGTGCCCATGTTCCCTTATCTTTCTAACATTATTAAGGGTAGGAATGTCTTTCTACCTAAAGTTGATGATTCAAGCTAACCTAGCCAAAACTCTTTCATTTCACTCACCCTTCAACCTAAAACACAAAAACCTCTAGCTTCTCTCTAAAAAGAGTTAGCTTCTCCTCCAAGCTAGGATTTGAGCATCCAAGTCTTGCAAGTTTGTCTCCCAAGATTCCTACATTCTTCATCTTGAGCATATTGGAGGGTAAGATCCTTGGTCTTTTGATGTTTTTAACCACCTTTTAGGTGTCTTTTTCTAAAGATAGAATCTTTGTTGTCTTTTGGTTTGTGTATGAAGTTGGTGTGGAAGTGGAGCTTTAGGAAAGGCTTTCTAAGGTTGAAAAGAGGAAGTTATTAGGCTACAAAGGTAAACCATGCTTTACAAAACCTATTTTCTTACTTATATGATGATTTCTTGGCTCCTACTTGTGATTCTTGTGTTGATTTGTGAGATTTGATGCATTGTCTTATGGTGATGCATGTTTAGAGCTTGTTCTTAGGGTTCTTTAATGTCATTGCTTGGCTGTTTCTTGGGTTCAAGTCATATTCTTGTTGTGTGTGAGATTTTGGGTGTTTTGGACTTGAACTTGGCCTTATTGTTGAAAATCCCCGAAGGGATAATTTTGGTGTACAAGGTGTACCCGCGGGCGGAACGGCGGGCAGGGCCCTACCCGCCCCACCCGCGGGGTACGTGGTTCATCGTGGGCATGTACCCGCAGGCGGAACCGCGGGTGGTTGTCCACCCGTGGTCCCACCCGCGGGGAACGTTGTTGGCAGTTGGCGGGGATTTGTTCCCCGTGATTCTTTTGACTCGGTATTGATGTTTTGACCTCCCGATGTTGTTTTATTGGGCTATTTGTGAGTCTTCTTGATGTTTCGTATGTCTAGAACGGTATGTTAGGAATCCATGTAGGATTTGGTGTCTTGAATCGTGCTAAGGGTCCAACCTTGTGATTCGTTGGGCTAATTGTGAGTCTTGAATGTTCTTTGGAACTACTTTTGGTTTACCCGTTTGATAAGCATGCTATTTTGATGTTGAAATGCTAGTATGTGTGGTTTGTTCTTTCGTATTGAGATTGCCAACTTGTGTTGACAATCATTTGGTGTTGGATTGGAATCCTTTGTTGTTGAGTATGGTCTCATGTCTTTATTGTGATCGCTTGATTGATTCCTATGATGTGAACGTATGTAATTCGTTGTACCCTTTGTTGATACTTGATTAAGACTATTGTTGAGTCTTGGTCTTCTTGGTAATGATGATGACTTTGTGTGACTATGATTGAGATAGGTGGTTTGTTACTTGAGCTTTGCTCACGAGTTTGGCGGTTTTGTGAATGAAATTAATGGTACCCTCGTGTACTGAGAGTTCGGCGGTGAATAGGAGTGTTGGAGGGGGGACATAAGGCAAAAGGTTGGACTCAGAAGTACAGGGTGGCACTAGGAGGTAATGGTTGGAACTGAAATAAGGTCGGGGGTAGCCATAAGGTTGGAACAGGGCATAAGGTTGGAACTATGATACTTGTGACATGTAGTTGTCACTGTGTGAATATGAATTCTTTGCTTAAGAGCATGTCTTGATGTATTCTACTTTGTGATCAGTAGAATGCATCCTGAGTTTTTTGTCTTTCATGTTTGTAGTCTTGTTGTTGTTGTGAGGGTGGTGATTCCCGTTTCCCTGAGAGTGTTTGATGAGTCCTTGAAGTTGACTTCTCTCTCTATGGTTTTGAAATGTATATACTGTATTTCATTTCGAAATGATTTTGCTTATACTTATCTATATATGTTATTTAACGCGTATTGATGGGTTACCAGCAAGATTCGCTAACCGGGTGTCATCCCCATGTTATGTTTTCCTTGTTCTACAGGTTTTGAGTAGAGGTTTGAGAGCGCTAGATGTGGATCGATAGATAGCTTAGCTACCTTGTCTAGACGTTATGTTTTGATGGCCTGTGAGCCTTTTTAGCGGCCTGTGTGCCTTGACATTTAATGACTTGTTTGAATTGATATTTTTTCCCGCTTGTGCACCTATGTCTAAGATAGATGTGGCATAACATACCCTGATTTTGTATAGCTTCCCTTGCATTATGTCTTGATGATTAGATGTTTGCTTGGGCATTTAAGTTTTAAAAATGTGGTAAAAATGAGGGGTGTTACAGGTAATGATATACAGGTTAACTTTATTTCAACAAAAGATCAACTGGCAGATATCTTTACTAAAGCTCTACCTGGTCCTAGATTTCTTTTCTTAGAGACAAGCTACAAGTCACTACTGTACCTTGTGCTTGAGGGGGGGTATTAAGACTCTATGTATTTGAGTTAGATTATGACTCCCTATTCCCGTCTCACTGAAACTCTCTCTTTATCTATACCTGCAATCTGTACATTTGTAATTATATTCCTGAATACAATTCTATCCGTTCTTATCATTATCACATTAAGTAGGAGATTAAATATGGAAAAGCAATGATTAAAACCGCTAATATTTATAAATATTTTCAGATATAGTTTTGAAAACTTAATAAAATTTGATGTCCGGAAAACATTAGTGTCAAGAAAAAAAATATTTTCTGAACCGAAATATTGTCACATAGATTTATTTGGAAACAATTCAAGATACATAACTGAATACCATAACAATATTAATGTCATCATTAATTAATTATTAATAGTAATAAGTAACATTATAATCACTATTAACATTAGTAATAACGACAAACTAAAGTATGATAATACATCTTTTAATGTTTCCAGTTTTCTAAAGATAAAATATGTGACTAGTCTAAAGTAGCGGTTAACTGTAACTGTAGCACAATTACCAATAATAACAATAAAAGATAATTAATGGCCTACCTTAGTGATGCAAACCGTATCTCCTCCATTGCGCTAACAACGATGACGATTAACATGAGAAGAAAAACCCCAGAATTCTCCCTATCTTCACTGTCGGTGCAGTAACCTCGATACAACGTCCAATGGTACGTTAAAGATTTATTGGTAGGACTTAATTACAAACATTAATAATCATATAAAATGAAGTATTTAAGCATACCAATGTACCAAATATGGCAGATTACCATGAAATAATAATTATTATGCAAGCTAATAAATGAGATTAGCCTCTAAACTTAATAACAGTAATTAATAATGCCAATTAATAATAACTACAATAAAGGCAAAACTGATTAAGGGGTGCCAAATACTAATCTCAATTTACCACATAATAATTAACCATGACTATTATGATACTTAGGGAGACTGAAAGTAGGGTAATAACCAAATTACCATTATACAGACAATATAGCAACTATATTGCTTTTGCCATAAAATTAAAGACTTATTATTATTATTATTATTATTATTATTATTATTATTATTATTATTATTATTATTATTATTATTATTATTATTATTATTATTATTATTAAAGCCCTGAAAACTATTATAAATTAAAACTTAATCAACTTAAACAATAGTTTGTAATTCTTAATGGCCAAAATTAAATCCTTAAATCCTTAATGTCTCAAAATAGGCCAAGACAATAATTATAGCACTTAATCAATCAAATTAGGCTTATAAACCTCAATGGCCCAAGTGAATTATAACATGAATGGAAAATGGTCTAGTGTTGAAATAGACCAAAAACTTAATATTATTACCAATGATGAATACCAAAATATGGTAGTTAGTAATAATTAACACTTAATAAACATGTTATAAGTCAAATAAAAAGGCTATAATTATTATTAAAGTATCAATCAAAATGGTGGGATCCATACTTTAATGACCCAAGATACGTCCCAAATAGCTTGTTCAAAATAGGTCCTAAAGTTCCAGATACACATAATACTAAAATATGCTCAAAATTAAGGGAAAACCAAAAAACAAGTTATCTTAATAGACTATAATGTCCTAAATTGGTCTAAGTATCCAAAATTGAATGATATTTTAATAATGAATTTAAGAATTAATAATATGCTAAATCTAATCTTAATGCGTGCTTTTATGCATGTATAATTATAATAATAAAATAATTATTTAATAAATATACATAGCATGTTTTGATTTTGCATATTAATATATTATTAACTATAATTTTAAAACTTGAGACAATTCAATATGCACCTTAACATTAAATTAAAATTCAAACAGCAAATTAAAGCATAATATTTGCTCCAAATTGAATAACAATTTAATAATGAATTAAGGAGAAATTAAATTGAATAATTAGCTAAAAGAAGTCCAAAATATGATGGAGAGAGCTGAAGCAAGCCCAAAATACTAAAATAGGCCCAATTTTTTTTAAATAATAATCAAAGTCTGGCCAAATGGGCCAGACCCGGCCCATAAACTATAATCCATCATCTTCTTAATCTTTAATCAACCAGAAGCCTTACCTCCTGTGGCGTCGACGGGAGAAGCATGAAGAAGCAGCAGTAGTAGCAGGCTCCTCACACAGTAATCTCGGCAACGAACTGAAGAACCAACTAGTGCAGCCGGACGGAGGAAGAATGGAGTCATGGAGACAGTAATCACGATGGCGCCGCTGAAGGAGGAGAGCGAGAATTCGAATGTTCCTCGGAAAACCCAGCACGGCTCCGCCATCTCGCCTTGTTGCAACGCCTAGTGCCCTGTCGCCATCGACGTCGCCTGGAACCCGTCACCCGCAACTTCAACCCACGGACACCACCACACAAGGCCCACCGACGTTACCCGATGGAGGGAATGGAGCAGCGACGTCGCGGGAAAACTAGCTTCGCCTTCGCTGCATCTCCCCATTGCAACGCTAACAATCGTTGCCTTCAGTCGCAACGCGGTGAACCAGAAAACCAGGGCCGGTTTTTATATTAGATTTTTGTGGCCCCGTTGTGGTAAGTAAATGAGGCCCTACCAAAATCACAATCTTTAAAATTAATACCGTATTTTTTTCTAATAATAAGGTGGTAAAATGTTGTTGTGCTCAAAGAAAAAAAAAAAAAACAAAAACATGTTATGGAATAAATTACAATAATAATAATAATAATAATAATAATAATAATAATAATAATAATAATAATAATAATAATAATAATAATGATAATAATAATAATAATAATAATAATAATAATAATAATCTAAACTCATAATAAGTGTGAATGAAGGTTATACCCTTCATTTATGTCCATTTTTTTCGTTAATTTTTTTTATACATTATGCTATAAAGGTTGTACTTTATAATATTTTGGACAAATATACCCCTACCGTTATAACTTCCGTTATCTTTTCCACTGTTGTTACTATGCACATGCATCCACCATATATTTTATTATCTTCTTCAATAATAAATATCAAATGTATAAAAATGTTTACATCATCATCATCATCATAATTATTATCATTATTATTATTATTATTATTATTATTATTATTATTATTATTATTATTATTATTATTATTATTATTATTATTTATAATAACTTAAATATAAAAAATCTTAATATAAAATAATAATATTAGGTACCTAATTTTTGGGTATCATATCGCGCATAAAAAAATACTAGTATGTATATATATATATATATATATATATATATATATATATATATATATATATATATATATATATATATGGGATTTTGGAGAGGAAAAGGCTGGAGTGTCATTTAGGAGGAATATGGTCATGATTGTTTTTTTTTTTTTCTTGGTTTGTGCTCAAGGTTTGGGGCCTTTGGCTCCTCTTTATATCGACACTAGAAAGTGGTTTATAACCATTTATTGTCAAGGATGGAACCAGGATTTCTTTGAGTGGGGGCGACGAAGCAAAGGTAAATTGAATTAAAAATGTTCAAATACAAGGTTCATGTGCTAAAAATAAAATACATGCAAAAGTATAGTATACCTGATACCCATATGTATCAACCAGATTTACCAGGGCACCCTCTTGGGGTAAGAGCTCTGCAACCGGAACTGCACCCCAAACTGCACTCCAGTGTGATGCTGTTTGCCCTGTATGATCTGCAGCATTTACATCTCCTCCATGCTGCCAATTGTAACACCAAGCAATTGCCAATTGGCAGTACTTAGTATGTATATACTTAAAGCAAAACAAAACTCACAACAAAGTTGCAAAAAGAAAAGGCACTAAAACTCATCCATCCAAATATATCATATTAACTTTTGTTAGTTTCAGATTAAGCACAAAGAGAAATCTTGAACAGGTCTTTTGGGAGCATAAAGTCATTGTCTCATTGTTAAATGGAGTCATTTACTTTTACAACAAAGTTACAACCTCTCTTACCTCCGACAAGGCACATTTTCATCCAATAATCAAACATTGGTTTTGAAAACTCCTCTACACTCTCATTTAGACATACTCACTGCTCATTTCGTCTATTATACATAAATCATCCAAAAACCACTTAAGCACATACGCCATTCATGATTTAAAAACAATAATTTTAGCTGCTCACTGGCTCAGCTCAGTGCTCACATTCATGATTCATATAATGATATAAAAGCACTTAAGCACATACTGTATAAATCATCCAAAAACCACATACATTAAATATTTAAATTGATTAAAAACAATATTAGTCACTGCTCACATTCATATAAAATTCTACGGCAACACCAACAAAATTCAATATAATTAACTTATTAAGAGTCTATGACTTAGGAACTGGTACTCCGGTAGCGAGAGGCGAGAGGCGAGAGGCAGAGAAGTGAGAGAGGCGGTGAGGCTGAGAGCAGAGAGAGACGAAAGAGGTGAGAGTTTTATATATTGAAAGAGCCTCACTGTTTATTCGAAAAAAAATTAGTTTGTTAATACATGCAACGTATGTGTAATGTGAATTATGCTCCCTCTCTTCCTAGTTACCTATATAATTGCCTCATAGTTTCATCCTCCCCTCATAAGAGTTAACCAAATCCCCCTCAAACAGTCATTTACCATCATGGTTTATGGCTATTTGAACTTTTATAATCAAATTTTATTTCATGTGGTGTCTGTGAATGGTAAAGGATTTTATTGAAATAAGTAGATCAGAGCACAAAGTGTTTAGCATAATTCTATTTGTGGGTGTGTGATAACAACACGTGAATCTCTATAAATTCAATTCGATATGAATTTAATTTGTTGGTTGAACTTTGTTTTCACTATACAAGTTGCTGGAGCACAAAGGCCCCAAACCAAGAAACAAAAATGTTAGAAGCATTGATGATCTTATGCCTCCTAGGCACTCCGGCAGCCTTTTCATTTGAATCTCATGTACTACTGAATAATACCAAGAATGCGAATCCCCAAGCTCCACATCTTCCACCCCCCCCCCCCCCCCCGCCACCCCAATTACAGGCTTTCATCTGGCATTGACCTGGCCAAACGGCTTCTGTAAAATCCAGCAGTATATTCCAAGCAATGAAGCAAAGTTGTTCAAGTCTTCACGACTCACAGACTTTGGCCACATGATAAATTATGGAATAGCCCACAACCCCCTCTAGGGTCGCCATAATTTATATCATTGAACTTCGGCGACCCTAGAGGGGGTTGTGGGCTATTCCATAATTTATCATGCGGCCAAAGTCCGTGAATCGTGAAGACTTGAACAACTTTACTTGGAATACGCTGCTGGATTTTACAGAAGCCGTTTGACCAGGTCAATGTCAGTTGAAAGCCTGTCCAACTGGGTGGCGGTGGCGGTGGGGTGGGGTGAGGTGGAAGATGTGGATCGGAGCTTGTGGAGCTTGGGGTCGAAGATGTATGTAGAGCTTGGGGATTCGCATCCTTGGTATTATTCAATAGTATATGAGATTCAATGAAAAGGCTGAAGTGCCTAGGACGCATAAGATCATCAATGCTTCTAACATTTTTGTTTTGTTTCTCCTTTTCTTGGTTTGGAGCCTTTGCGCTCCGCTCCTCTTTATATAGGCCAGTGTGAGGTGCCATGCATATTCATGAAGGCAGTGTATGTGAGTTTTCAGTCGTTTTTATGAGTTGTTTTGAGTCCCTTTCCCAACATAATCATTTGTTTGTTTTGAGTCGCTTTCGGAACAAGACCTTTGAAGCTCATTGACAAGGAGAAAGAGAATAAATACGGGGTAATTTATATCATAGATCAAGGTTCACACCCCATTATGAATTAATGATAGAGGTACAAAATTTCATAATACAAAGACATACAAAATCACAACATAAGACACATACATATATTATATAGTTACTTATTTTTCAAACCTGATATACGTACAAAATTTATATTCATATGCACAAAATTTCACAACACAAATACATAAATTCATAACATAAGATACAACAACTAATTTGTTTTAGTTACAAAATTAATACTCTTAAAGTACAAAATTTTATAACACAAGACACAAAAACTCATAACATAAAACACATACACATGGACTCCTGAATCAAAATGATGAGGTACACAATTAATATTCGTAAGATACATAATTTAATTATAACACATGACACAAAAAATCGCAACGTAATACACGTACACATGTTATATATTACATATTTTTCAAATTTGATATATGTACAAAGTTTGTGTTTCATATGCACAAAATTTCATGACACAATAAATATAAATTCATAACATAAGACACAACTATTAATTTGTCAAAGTATAGAATTCACACTATTAAAATACAGAATTTCAAATATATGTGAGTTCACTTTTGATTTGGATCAGATCAAAGTGTATTCGGGTCTTTTGTAATGAGACGAAGAAATTGATATATTGTATACTCAAAACACATATATAATGAGTGAATGAGAAATTGATTCCCAAGTATTGTAGACTCATTTCAGTTGAAAATGAAGATGAAAAGGCTTTGTACAAGCATTTGTCCCACATTAGTTGAGAAGTAGGTTTGCACCATAATATATACAAGAGTCTTTTAAAGATGTGTTAAATTGTATAGTATAAAAGTTCTATCACATGCGAACTTTGTTTTCTCTCTTCCGCTATGCAACATATGTGTAACGTGAATTATGCAAACTTTGTTCCCCCCACCCCCCAAACAGTCATTTACCATCATGGTTTATGGCTATTTGAACTTTTTATAATCAAATTTTATTTATGGTAAAAGATTTTATTGAAACAAGTAGGGCACAAAGTGTTTAGCATAATTCTAATTTATGGGCGTGTGATAACATCACGTGAATCTCTCTCTAAAAAAAGAAGATAAACTCATCACTTTAATGGCCCGTTTGGTTCTCAGAATATGCCGGAATGGCATAGCATTCCCAGTAATAGGTGTTAGGAACACTTGTATTAGGATTTTGATGATACCAATGTAATCTAGAATGTAGAACCCTAACCTTCGTTATTTTTTAATAGCTGCTTTCGTTCTAGACGAAAGTCGCCATAACTCACATTGTAATTCGTGTTAAGCTAGACAAACACACGAAAATGAGTTATGTTTTTTTGTTAGGGCTATCAAGACGAAAAAAGACACAAAACACGAAAACTGAAGCGTCAACAACGAAAGTTCATTAAAGGTTATCAACCACCTCGAAGAAACAGCTACCTTTATGACGATTATTAAGACATTCATTCTCTTCTACAACAAGAATAATGTCTTTACTGTCTGAGCTGTCTAACCATCCTAGGAACAAAAAGGACCTCAACATGTGGGACACGCATACCAAGGAGCATTAAATGAAGTTGTACCATCCTTGAAGCTAAAACACAAAACCCTAAGGCTATCCATGCCCTCAACGGTTACATGGTACAAACCACATTAATGGAGCATTTAATGCAGCAAGCTCCCCGGTCCTTACCCACTGATAATAGGTTTGAAATTTCATCTCCCTCAAACGGATGAAATTTCCCTCACCTATATAAACCCACCTTCATCAACTAAGAAGGTGTTGATTCTTTTCATTCGATAATTCTATCAAGCAAAAGCTCTTAAACAATCTCAGCTCTCACATAGCTTTTGTGAACCGGTGTCAAGGCATGAAGATATTTGAAGAAGCTCATTAATCCTCATCTTCATCCTTGAAGAAATCTTGCTCTTTTATACGAAGCAATCATTCTTCATTCAAGTCAAGACCTCACCAAGTTGGAGAAATCAGAAATCATTTTCTACCAACCTCAACTCTGAAGAAGACATTGATAGAGGCGGAGTAAACTCGCGGAGTTGAAAAACCTACAGGAAGCTGTCCGGCTTAGTGATCAAGGAAGCTTTCGTGTATTTGTACTAACGAGTGATAGTGCAAACCTTCCATAAGTTGTGGAAAAAGAGTGGAAGTAGGCAAAGTTGGCCGAACCACTATAAAAACTCTCGTCTCCCTATCTCTTTATATTTGCAATTTACTTTCTGCATCATATCATCTTTCGCGCCAAAAATCGAACATTTCGTTAAAACATCAAACTGTGCAAAGCAAACTAAACGAACTTAATATTTCCGCTGCGCTGTAACGCCGAAAGGTTGTTATTTGCCAAAATCTGTAAAGAGTCTATTCACCCCCTCCCCCCCTCTAGACTCTCGTTGTAACACTACCGGGTCCAACAAGTGGTATCAGAGCCAATACCTTGATCGGTAAAGGCTTTCCATTTACTGCCTGGTAGATCCCCTATCAAAAAGTTTCTGAAAATCTGCATATTTTCAGCTTTGCACATTTTTTTAAAAATGGAAAAGGATCATGCTAACCGCTCTAAGCAGCTTGCCTTTAGCCTCTCAAAATTTGATGACTAGAAAGTGAGAATGCAGGCCCTTCTCTCTTCAATACATGACGAAATATGGGATGTAATAACCACATGACCAATCACCGTCATGATGGCAAACACACAAGCTGCAGCTCAAGGAGCAGGTGCTGGGCAGATGATACCGAAACCAAAGGATCAACTCACCTCGGAGGAAAGAACAAGGGCGAACTTGGATAATGTAGCACAAAACATCCTCTACAACTCTCTCGACGATTCCTTGTTCCCCAGAGTCCGAAAATGCAAAAATGCCATGGAAATCTGGAATGTTCTGATGAACCTGGGTGAAGGAGATGAACAGGAGAAGGACAACAAACTAACAGTGGCCATGAAGAAGTTTGAGGACTTTAAGATGCTGCCGAATGAAGCTGTCACAGACATGGAGCTAAGGTTCACCAGACTCATGGGAGATTTGTCAGATCTCGGGAAGGAACTGACTGAGAAAGAAAAGAACCTGAAGATTCTTCGTGGTCTACCGAAATCTTGGGAAATGAAAGTCATTGCAATGAGAGATAACCGAGACATGAAGACTACAAGCACAGCCAAAATCTTCAGTGATCTTAAGGCCTACGAGTTTGAGCATGAACCGAAGGATGCTGAAGAACCTGAATCAAGAAACATAGCCCTCGTGGCCAACCAGCAAGCGTCAACATCTCACAGGTCAAAATCCAACTCCTGTGAATTTTTATCTGACGAACAATTTACCTTATTTGTTAGGAAGATGAAGAGGTTTATGAGGAAGAACAACTTCCAAGACTCTCAACGTTCGGGACACTGAAGGCAGCACGAGAGTTCACCTCAAACCTCAAAGCCAGAAGCTTCAGACTCACAATTACTGTGCTACAACTGTCGAAAGCCAAGACATTCAAGGCAAACTGTCCTCATCCAATTGTGAGCAAGCACCAAGACGGCAATGCTACCAAAATCTCATCCAAAGAAGCTGGAGAAAGCTACAAAAGAAATGATAAGCCAGAATCAACGAACTCTAGAAACGAAAGAAGAAGAAAAGCAATGGTAGTTAACGAACCATCTGACACTGCTGAAGCCGAAAGCAGTTCCTCAAGCTCGAGTTCAGAGGACGAGAGTTCCGAAGAAAAAAAAGGGCTGCTATGTCTATTTAGCCAAGAGTCAGAAGAGCTATGCCTTATGGCTGATGATGATGAGGTAAATTCTCAATCATCCTCCTGTTATTCAGCAGAGTCTAGTTCTGTAAGAAGTCAAACCTCCAATGAATCAGTCTCCGAAATGGTGAGGAGGTTCAAGATAATTGAAAGCACATACTCTAAACTAAAGGAGGAGAACTCTCAGCTTATGATTAGCTACAATGCGTTAAGGCAAGTTCAAATTGAGAACGTAAAGTTAACCATTGCTAAGAAGCATCTTGAGGAAAATGTTCTCGCTCTGAAAGAGCAGTGTACAGTAAGAGAAAAGAGAGAGCAAGAATTGCGTGAAGTCTTGAATAAATTCAACAATTCATCCAATCTAATGGACCGAATGGTGAATGAATCTAGACTGCCCGGGGAAAGAACGGGAATTGGTTTTGACCCCAGCTCCTCTTCACAAGTCAGCTTGAACAAATCCACTAATGATTATTCTCACGAGAGTTTCAAGCTGCATTTGTTCAAGGTCCAACCCAGGTGTCTGAGCCTATGACGAAAGTTAACGATGTCGCCACACCACAACCAACAAGCCAACCGAAAGGTAAGGTTGTACAACGAGTTGTGGGTCTTGGAAATAAAAGATCTTTCAAAGGCAATCCTAGACAAAAATATGTCAAAAGGAATGGACCAAATGGCAATAGATAAAATCTAAACCATAAGAAGGGTCAGCCTTACAAGAATATTCAATCTAGGAGTAGGCCGAATGTTAACCAGAGGTAGTATCGTCCAAAACCAACACCAAAGAATCCTGCCCAAGGAATCCCGAGAAATTGACGAATCAGACAAAACGAAAGATCTTTCAAAGGATCAGGTTATGGCAATGGATGGACTGGGCCATCAGAGGAAGATTGGTTTGATTACCCAGAACCTCTATCAAGAGCTGAATTTGAGATAATTCATCTGCGTAAACAAAACAATTATTCCAAGTATTATGAAAATCCTCCTGAAGAATATTTTCACAAGAGATATAATGCTAAAAAGGCTATAAAGGACCAAGGATGAGTTGAGGAAACTCTAGGTTCATGTGGATTCCAAAGCTGACATCTAACCCTCAAGGACCCGAAACTCAAGGGGTACCTAAAAGTATATAATCTTTCTTGCAGGATAAACAAGTCATATGGTATGTTGATAGTGGTTGCTCAAGACATATGACTGGTGACAAAACAATGTTGAGCAATTTCAAAGAAGTAGATGGACCTAAAGTCGTCTTTGGAGGTGAAACTAGTGGCAAAACTCGTGGAACAAGAGATATCATCAAAAGAGGAATAACCATCAAAGATGTATCATATGTTGAAGGGCTAAAATTCAATCTTCTAAGCACAAGTCAATTCTGTGACAAAGGCTACAAAGTCGAATTCTCAAAGGACAAATGCAAAATAGTCAAACACAAGAGATGGCGAGATCGCATTAACTGGCCAATGGAAGAAAAATATGTACATAGTTTCGTGGAATTCTTCTAACACTAACGTTTGTTTTGTGGCTAAGAGTAATGCAGATCTAAGTCAGGAATGGCACAACAAATTGAGTCATCTAAATCTGAAGACCATCAATAAGCTAGCCAAGAAAGATCTCGTGAGAGGATTACCTAAAGCATCCTACATGAAAGACAAGATCTATGAAGCATGTCAAAAAGGAAAACAAATCAAATCATCTTTCAAATCCAAGGATGTGGATGCAAACTCACGATCTTTAAGCCTTCTACATATGGATCTTTTTGGGCCAGTTGATCCAGCAAGTCTGAGTGGGAGAAAGTATACTCTTGTCGTAGTGGATGATCACACGAGATATACTTGGGTGCTCTTTTTCAAGAAAAAGAATGAAACAGAAATCGTTCTTCCAAATCTCATCAGACAACTGCAAACAGAAAAGGAGATCAAAATCATTCGAATAAGATCAGATCAAGGAACTGAATTCGTCAACAAGGTCATAAAAGATTTATGTGCACAAAATGGAATCTTTCATCAACTATCGGCAGCACGAACTCCACAACAAAATGGAGTAGCTGAAAGAAGAAACAGAACCCTTAAAGAAGCTATTACCAAAGCGGTTTTGGGCCGAAGCCATAAATACAGCATGCTATACACAAAACCGATCCCTGATCAACAAGTTCCACAACAAAACTCCATACGAACTATGGAAAGGTAAAGTGCCTAGTGTAGGTTACTTTCATACTTTTGGATGCAGGTGCTTTATTCACAACAATGGAAAGAATCATCTGAGAGCCTTCGACGAAAGAGCGGATGAAGGATTGTTCATGGGTTACTCCTCAGTAAGTAAGGCATTTAGAGTCTTAAACAAACGAACAATGGTTATCGAGGAATCCATACATGTCAAGTTCGATGAACAATCTGAGAAAAATCCAGTTGGCGTTGAACCATCTGTCAATCCAAATCAACGCTCTCAAGAACTTAATGAAGAAGAAGTCTCAGACGACGAAGACATCTTAACCTACTATATACTCAAGCACCATCTGAACCTATGATCTATGTTCAACTACCCGATATCCCTGCAATGGATGTACAAAATCTGCAAAATGCTCTTGAACCCGACCTTAGATGGTTAAGAGATCATCCTCCTGATCAAGTAATTGGAAACATTCAAGAAGGAGTAAGAACATGTAACACCCCGTGTTACGACCCCTAAAACCAATTAATTAATTAACCCATAGCCCAAGAAAAAGAATAAATTATAATAATTAATTAGGGAAAAAGGCCCACCATAGTCTATGGGCCCTTATCCCTAAACCCAATCCTTAGTTCCAAAAGGAATAGAATTAGCAAGCCTATAATATTAGTTCCTAATCAGGACTCCTAAATATATAAATAAGGGACTTAAGAGGCACCTAGAACCCTCCCACAAAGAATAACGCCCCACCACCCCAAAAAGAGCTCCAAGAATCCCCTTAGATGAAATCAAGAAAGCAAGAAAGCTTAAAGAAAGACCCTTCATAGCCAAGGAATTAATTAAGGCTAAGAGGTAACCCATGTCTCAACAAAACCTATTTTCATAGTTATGATTTCCCCCGTAGGATTTCCCCATATTATTGTGTATTGATGATTTGTGATGTTATTATTGATGATTGATGGGATAATTCCATGGGTGATCTTGATATCGGGAGATTCTTGATAATTATGGTGTTCTTAACGATTATGTGGAGTTCTTGATGATTATATGTTGCTCTTGATAATTGTATGGTGTTCTTGATACTTATGTGTTATTTGTACCGAATCTTGTAATTAGATGACGAACCGTATTCTTGTTGATGTAAAAGTGATTAGAACCCTAGGTTGTATCGTATGATATTATTCTTGGTGTATCAGGTGGGGAAATTGCATGTCTGGGTGTCAATTATGTTTAGAAAAGCATGATAGGATATGTGCCGTACGTTTCTCGTATTTGATCCGTTGATTGTCTACGTGTTGATCGTTAATTGCGCTGTAAAGTGTCTAAGCATGGTTTCGGGTTCCACAACGGTTCCCGGGGCGTTTTGTGTATAAAGAGTCAGTGGGGGGTAGGGGACCTGCCACCTACCCGCAGTCAAAAGAGGGCAGTCCCGGCAGCGGGCAGCCGGCGGGCGGGCAGCTGCCCGCCGGCGACCCGCTGCCCGGAACAGTGTTACCGGCGGGCAGCCGGCGGGTGGCCCCCCCACCCACCGGCTACCCGCTGGAAATTCCCATTCGGGACCCCGGCCTCCCCGTTTGATGTTTCCCCGATCCCCGTGGTGTCCCAACGGACTCCGTCTATCGTGCCTATGTCTAGTTGGATATTTCGGGTACCATTCGTAGGTTGTATGAGTCTTATATATTGCATGCTAGTTGAATTGGTATCCCGTTGACCTAGGTGGAAGAAGCATGAACCCCTTAGGATTATTCTTAGTATGTGAAGGATCACGCATAGGTTTTGTTATACGTTTTCTCCCCCTTCCCAATGTGTTAATGTGGGTTGCATGTGCTTGCTATGTGTTATGTGTGCATGATACCCCAATTCGGTTGCGATCGGATTGGTGATTCCTGAGCTGCGGTTCAGAAGCTGGATGCGGTCAGATTTACACTCTTGGGCTGCGGTCCACCGTTTGGTTGCGATCAAACGTTTCCACATGAGCTACGGTTCATACTTTCCTGGCTGCGGTCAGATGACATTCTCTTGGGCTGCGGTCCACTGTTTGGTTGCGATCAAATATTATGATGAGCTGCGGTTCATCGGTCGGTTGCGATCGACCCCTCTGTGTTGCGATACGGGGCAGGGTGCTGCGGGGCCGTGTCAGAGCTATATGCACTGACCCTCATGTATGGGCATGCGATTGGTCCTGTGGCGCCAACAAAGTGTGCTATGTGTTGAGATATGGATGAGTTGTGATTATGAGTATCTTGGGGGTTGTGACTATGGGATTTATGTTGGGGATTGTTTACGTTGGGTTATGATTATTAATGGTGCTCAGCTTTATCTGTCTTGCCTGTTGTGGATTGTATAAGCTTGTTATAACTGTTGCTTGTGTCTAGCCTTATCTGTCGAGTCATCCCCGGATTTAAAAGCTAGAGTTCGTAGGATATACCTTCATGCTCAAAATGGTTTTCGTATATCTATATATATCTCTATATGTAATGTATTTCAACGCGTTGGAGTGGGTTACCCGCATCTCTCGCTGAACTGATATATTTGGCTTTCAGGCACAGAAGAATAAGTCACTGGAGCGCGCTAGAACTTGGAAACGTAGAAGTAGATAGCTCCCCTTTCGGCCTGCGTGCCATGCTTATGCATTTACATTATTGAGGATATTAGTTAGTTAGCCTGTGCACCTGAGTTCTCTAGCTCGGGTGTGGCATAGCACCCCGTACTCTCGTATTATGTTTTGGGACTTAATGAGGTTTCACCTTTATTTTATAAGTTTTAAATGCCTTGAAAATCTGGGGTGTTACAGTTGGTATCAGAGCCTAAGTTTGACCGTAGAAAAAGACTCTTAGGACCGGACTTTAGGACATTAGGCTTGAACTCTAGGTACCTAGGAACATAGGACTCGGAAATCTTAGGGCGCACGGTGAGATTGTGAAACCTACACATAAATTCCCGCACCTTACCCCTTCCCATTCTAAAGCCCTCCCCCCACTTATCACTTCATAAGAAGTGCATCGAACTCTAACCTGACGTTCTTATAAACGCTGACCAGAAAGGCGATAGCATGGCCCCAAACAGAAGACAATCAAGGACCCCAGAGCCCGCCACTGACAATCCCTTGACCCAGACCATACAACAACTGACGCAAGTCGCGCAGGCACTAAGTGACGCAGCCCTTCGCAACAACAGGCCCCCACCACCTCCATCAAACGCGAACTCAGACATCGCCCGACAAGTCTCAAACCACCGACCACCAACATTCTCAGGAGAAGAAGACCCCGCGGTCCTAGAAGAATGGATCCGGACCCTTGACAAGATTCTAGGGGTAGTAGAATGCCCGGAGAAGAACCGGGATTCAACTGGGAGAGCCTCAAGACACGACTACGAGAACGATTTTATCCAACCCACATGAAAGCATCCATGTACGAAGAGTTTCTCCATCTGAAACAAGGGACGGCCACCGTCATGGAATACCATAAACGATTCCTCGAGCTGGCACGCTTCGTGCCAGAGCTAGTCCCCACCGAGGTAACCAAAATAGAAAGATTCGTATCGGGCCTCAACTTCGAAGCCCGGAAGGCACTAGTGGTAAGCAGGCCTCAGACCCTCAATGAGGCTTACTCCAGTGCCGCAAATCTCTATCGAATCCAACTACTCCAACGCGGAGTTCAGGAGCAAATACGAAGGAGAAACACCGGGAGTGGGGCGCCACCGGCAAAAAGGACGAGGAACGACACCAGCGCAAGACCAAACAATCCGGCTAATCAAAGACCGCCCCTGGGGAACAATGAAGCTAATCCAAGAAGCTTCCCTTGCCCGAAATGCAACAAAAGCCATAGAGGCAAGGATTGCATGGGCAACCCCTGGCGATGCTTCAATTGCGGAGAGGAAGGACACAAGGCCTTCCAGTGCACTCGACCCCAAAAGCCACGCCCCACCGCCGTAGGCCAACACGGGGGCACTAGTCATTAAGGGAGTTACGGCGCTCCCGGGAAAATATTCGTTATGAGCCACACTCAAGCCAACCTTGGAAACGAGGAAGACCTCGAAGAAGGAAATCCAATCCCAGAAGACGAGGACCATGCGGACCCCACGGAAGAAAATCAAGAAAGCGAATACTGTTTGGGATAAACCGTCACACCCCCTTGTAACCAACCCCCTTGTTGTAAAAACCACTTACTTAGCTTAGCTATTTCGGAATTACTATGAATAAAGATTTTGGTCGAATTTCAATACCACCACAAAGGTAAAACACAAGTTATATCACCAACCCAACCCTTCCCCCACTAAAGGAAGAAATAAGGAAAAAGACAAGGACCACACCATCAATAAATATTTAATGTTACCATTAAGAATGGAACCTTGGACCTCTCCTCTACAAGTTAAAGCCCTAACCACTAGCTCATGGGTGTTTCTTGAAACTATAAGGGAACACCCCCTTGTTAAACCCCTCCAAATCCCTAAAACCCACAAAACCCCCAAATAAAAAACCCTTCTTCTCCTTCCTCCTCTTCTCCTTCCCCATTCCTTCCCTTCTTCCCCCCTCTCACGCACGCCACCACCCCCCCTACCTGGAAAATCACCAGCCACCCACGTCACCACCCACCGGACGCCGTCGCCACCCGGCCGCCCCCCGACGACCTCGCGCCGCCGCCCCGCCGTCCGAACTGCTCCGCCGGAGGTCACCCGCGACACCAAGGACGCCGCTCGCTAACCACCCAAACTCCGCCCGCTGCCATCAACGCCCCCACGCCACCGAAGACCCCCACCGCCTCGCCGAGCCGCCGTCGAGCTCCGCCCCACCGTCGCCACCTCACGGCAGCCCGAATCACCGCCGGAAAACTTCGCCGGAGACCCACCGGAAAACTCGCTGGAAAAGTGCCACCAATCGCGATGTCAAAGAAACCCCTCGAAATCCGTACCCCAGAGTGGAGCAATGCCGATTACACCGTAATCGGAGGTAAAGCACTTGAACCCGACCAATTCTCTCCGAAATTGGTTGATATGCTTAGACATCAAGGGCTCTTAGATACTTACCTCGCCATCAAAGGGGATACATACCCCAACTTGGTGAAAGAATTCTACCAACACCTTGTGGCCACCAAACGAGGTGACAAAGTAGAAATCACCACCAAGGTCCGTGGCAAGGAAATTGTGCTCTCCGAAGGCCGTTTGGCCAAACTCTTGAAACTGACCACCACGGGTGTGTCTAACTATGACCGGAAGGGGTGGATTGATACCCAAACCACGGGGTACAAGGACTACCTCAGGTACCTACTCGGGAAAGAGGAAGGATTCACCTCGGCCACACGACCGAATAGAAAGTGGCTATTGGCGGAACAAAAGATATTGGTTATGATTGTAACCGATAGCCTCCTGCCCACGAACAATAAAAGCAAAGACGTGGGGAGTTTAGAGTGCACCTTTGCCTACTTCTTGAAACACAAAATCAAGTTCAACATGCCGGCCCTCATGCTAAAACACATGGAGTTTTGCAAAGCGGGCAACCGGCTTAGCCTACCCTACGGGATGATCCTAAGTTGGATCATGGAGAAAAAGGGGGTGGATCTAAGCCACACCGAGGTCAAGACCGCAAATGGCATGGTCTTTAACGCCCAGAACCTACGCCGCAATGATATCTACTACACCGAGGGAGGACATTACCTCACCCTCGAAGAAATTTGCCAAAAACCTGAGAATGAACGAAGAGAATTGGTCGACCAATTAGACGTCTCCAACAAGAAGCTCAAACGGGCAATGCAAGATTGCGGAATCCTGGAGGGAAACGAGGACCAGGAAGAGGATGACGAACCCAACCCGTTGGTGCAACCACGATCAGGAGGGAACCCGAGGGAGCAAGACGAGGGCTCAATCAATGAACGCATACTTGCACAGCTCAACCGGCAAAACCAAATCATGGAGGAAGGGTTCTCATCCTTGATCCGTACGACACACGCACTAGATCAGAGGGTGGCAGCAATCGAAGCCACCTTGGGCACTCGCGGGACGTCCAGCTCAGGAGTAAGAGACCGAGGTAGACCCAAAACCTTTCTATCACACACCACCAGAAACCCAGTCTACCCCAGCTAAGGCAAAATGTGGGGCCACATTCCTAACCGGGAGGCCAAGATGCGGAATGCCTAGGTGGTGAAAGAATGGATTAACGCACCGGGCTTCGGGGACGAAGCCCCTCATAAGGGGGGGAGAGTGTAACACCCCGTGTTACGACCCCTAAAACCAATTAATTAATTAACCCATAGCCCAAGAAAAAGAATAAATTATAATAATTAATTAGGGAAAAAGGCCCACCATAGTCCATGGGCCCTTATCCCTAAACCCAATCCTTAGTTCCAAAAGGAATAGAATTAGCAAGCCTATAATATTAGTTCCTAATCAGGACTCCTAAATATATAAATAAGGGACTTAAGAGGCACCTAGAACCCTCCCACAAAGAATAACGCCCCACCACCCCAAAAAGAGCTCCAAGAATCCCCTTAGAAGAAATCAAGAAAGCTTAAAGAAAGACCCTTCATAGCCAAGGAATTAATTAAGGCTAAGAGGTAACCCATGTCTCAACAAAACCTATTTTCATAGTTATGATTTCCCCCGTAGGATTTCCCCATATTATTGTGTATTGATGATTTGTGATGTTATTATTGATGATTGATGGGATAATTCCATGGGTGATCTTGATATCGGGAGATTCTTGATAATTATGGTGTTCTTAACAATTATGTGGATTTCTTGATGATTATATGTTTCTCTTGATAATTGTATGGCGTTCTTGATACTTATGTGTTATTTGTACCGAATCTTGTAATTAGAAGACGAACCGTATTCTTGTTGATGTAAAAGTGATTAGAACCCTAGGTTGTATCGTATGATATTATTCTTGGTGTATCGGGTGGGGAAATTGCATGTCTGGGTGTCAATTATGTTTAGAAAAGCATGATAGGATATGTGCCGTACGTTTCTCGTATTTGATCCGTTGATTGTCTACGTGTTGATCGTTAATTGCGTTGTAAAGTGTCTAAGCATGGTTTCGGGTTCCACAACGGTTCCCGGGGCGTTTTGTGTATAAAGAGTCAGTGGGGGGTAGGGGACCCGCCACCTACCCGCGGTCAAAAGAGGGCAGTCCCGGCAGCGGGCAGCCGGCGGGCGGGCAGCTGCCCGCCGGCGACCCGCTGCCCGGAACAGTGTTACCGGCGGGCAGCCGGCGGGTGGCCCCCCCACCCACCGGCTACCCGCTGGAAATTCCCATTCGGGACCCCGGCCTCCCCGTTTGATGTTTCCCCGATCCCCGTGGTGTCCCAACGGACTCCGTCTATCGTGCCTATGTCTAGTTGGATATTTCGGGTACCATTCGTAGGTTGTATGAGTCTTATATATTGCATGCTAGTTGAATTGGTATCCCGTTGACCTAGGTGGAAGAAGCATGAACCCCTTAGGATTATTCTTAGTATGTGAAGGATCACGCATAGGTTTTGTTATACGTTTTCTCCCCCTTCCCAATGTGTTAATGTGGGTTGCATGTGCTTGCTATGTGTTATGTGTGCATGATACCCCAATTCGGTTGCGATCGGATTGGTGATTCCTGAGCTGCGGTTCAGAAGCTGGATGCGGTCAGATTTACACTCTTGGGCTGCGGTCCACCGTTTGGTTGCGATCAAACGTTTCCACATGAGCTGCGGTTCATACTTTCCTGGCTGCGGTCAGATGACATTCTCTTGGGCTGCGGTCCACTGTTTGGTTGCGATCAAACATTATGATGAGCTGCGGTTCATCGGTCGGTTGCGATCGACCCCTCTGTGTTGCGATACGGGGCAGGGTGCTGCGGGGCCGTGTCAGAGCTATATGCGCTGACCCTCATGTATGGGCATGCGATTGGTCCTGTGGCGCCAACAAAGTGTGCTATGTGTTGAGATATGGATGAGTTGTGATTATGAGTATCTTGGGGGTTGTGACTATGGGATTTATGTTGGGGATTGTTTACGTTGGGTTATGATTATTAATGGTGCTCAGCTTTATCTGTCTTGCCTGTTGTGGATTGTATAAGCTTGTTATAACTGTTGCTTGTGTCTAGCCTTATCTGTCGAGTCATCCCCGGATTTAAAAGCTAGAGTTCGTAGGATATACCTTCATGCTCAAAATGGTTTTCGTATATCTATATATATCTCTATATGTAATGTATTTCAACGCGTTGGAGTGGGTTATCCGCATCTCTCGCTGAACTGATATATTTGGCTTTCAGGCACAGAAGAATAAGTCACTGGAGCGTGCTAGAACTTGGAAACGTAGAAGTAGATAGCTCCCCTTTCGGCCTGCGTGCCATGCTTATGCATTTACATTATTGAGGATATTAGTTAGTTAGCCTGTGCACCTGAGTTATCTAGCTCGGGTGTGGCATAGCACCCCGTACTCTCGTATTATGTTTTGGGACTTAATGAGGTTTCACCTTTATTTTATAAGTTTTAAATGCCTTGAAAATCTGGGGTGTTACAGAACAAGAGCATCTCTGCATGAAAACATGATGGCCTGTTTCCTATCACAAATGGAACCAAAATCCATAGAAGAAGCTTTAAATGATCCTGACTGGGTAATAGCCATGTAAGAAGAGCTTCATCAGTTTGAGCAAAATGATGTTTGGGAACTTGTCATGAGACCAACACATCAAAATGTTATTGGAACCAAATGGGTCTTTAGAAACAAAATGAGTGAAGATGGACTCATTGTTAGGAACAAAGCTCGTCTTGTTGCTAAAGGATACTGTCAAGAAGAAGGAATCGATTTTGATGAAACCTTCGCCCCCGTAGCACGACTTTAAGCTATACAAATATTTCTTGCATATGCAGCTCACAAAGACTTCAAAGTTTATCAAATGGATGTCAAAAGTGCTTTCCTAAACGGACTTCTTGAAGAAGAAGTATACATTGAGCAACCGCCTGGATTTGCGGTTGACTGTGGACAAGAAAAAGTCTATCATCTCAAAAAGGCATTATATGGATTAAAGCAAGCTCCACGAGCTTGGTATGATACACTCTCACATTTTCTTATCAACTGTGGTTTCACGAATGGAGCCGTAGACAAGACGCTCTTTCGTATCAAAGATAATGATCATATTCTCTTAGTACAAATCTATGTTGATGATATCATTTTCGAGAGCACGAATCCTGTTTTATGTGAAAAGTTCTCAACTCTCATGCAAGGCAAGTTTGAAATGAGCATGATGGGAGAACTAAACTACTTTCTGGGATTGCAAGTAAAGCAATGCTCGGATGGAATTTTTATCAGTCAAGCCAAATACACTAAGGATCTAATCCGAAAGTTTGGCATTGATGGAAAAACATCCGTCAAAATCCCTATGAGCACATCTCTTAGAATGGATATTGATAATGAAGGAAAAGATGTGGATCAAAAGAATTTTCGTGGGATTATCAGATCACTCCTATACCTAACAGCAAGCAGACCTGACATTTCGTTTGCTGTTGGGGTATGTGCTAGATTTCAAGCTAAACCAAAAGAAAGTCATTTAAGTGCAACCAAAAAGATCTTGAGATATCTTAAGGGGACACAAAGCGTTGGACTTTGGTACCCGAAAGAAGGATCTTTCGATCTAGTGGGCTATTCGGATGCCGACTTTGCTGGATGCCGAATAGATCGGAAAAGTGCCTCAGGAACCTGCCAGTTCCTAGGGGGAAGACTTGTGTCTTGGTTTAGTAAAAAGCAACACTCCATTGCTACCAGCACGGCTGAAGTCGAATATATAGCAGCTGGAAGTTGCTGTGCTCAAATTCTCTGGATGACTCATCAGTTAAAGGATTATGGCATAAATGCACGAGAAGTGAGCATCAAATATGATAACACGAGTGCAATTGCCATCACACATAATCCTGTTTTACATTCAAGAACCAAACATATTGATATTAAATATCATTTCATTCGTGATCATGTTTAGAGAAAAGATATATCTCTTGAATATGTCAATACTGATGATCAGCTTGCGGATATTCTCACAAAACCATTAAGTGAAGCAAGATTCTCTACTCTATGACACGAAATCGGGATGATTGAGATGGCATAAAATGCGGGAATCAAATCTGCAAAGATTCTCACAATATTCTTATAGAATCTTCTCGATATACTCTTCATAAAGATTTGGTTCATTCTCACACGCAAGATCTCTATAAAAAGGGAGATCATTCTATCACCAAATCCACACTAACCCGTCTTTTGAGTAAGAAATCTAGATTTTATCTTTGATTGTGCAGGAATGAGTACATGAAGTGAAGCAAAAACGACAATCACCGAAAAGAGAAAAGAAGAGACTGAAATCTTTCATGATCCTCTAATTGATGAAGGAGCACTAAACAAATTTCTAGCATGTTCACAACATTTGCAAAATCTTCTCTGTGAACCAACGGAGCAAGAATCACGTGAATCATTTCACTCAGTTGGCAATACCATAGGATATGCAAAAGAGGATAGTGTGCTAGAAAGAAGCGATAGCTACGATTATTCACCATCAAGCACTCCTCCAAAAATGCCCTCACCACTCAAGTCCACAGCTAGCAACAAGAAGAAAAGGCCCTAAAAACTATTTTGGGTCACAATGATAAGCTGTGGTTCTATCCATTATGAACAAATTTCGTATTTCCATGGATTGATTTAACTTCTTGAGTGAATATGTAAAAGGCTGTCACGAAACTTCTGATTACGTATTTATCACGGAATCTAGTATTTTCATCTACAATCCTTTAAACAGATCTGCACGCAACCTTTTCACCTATAAATTGGAACCTCCTTCCATGAACTCAACTCACACACTAAGTCTTTTGTTTAGTAAGTAAATTTTGCAGGTATGAATAAGGGCAAAGGAAAAATGGACGAGGCCGAAAAACGAGCTATTCGGCGTAATCATCATCTTCAGGAAGCAAGCAAACTAACTAGTGCTACAATCATGAAACTGGTGGAAGATGGTGATAGGGTCCACGTAACATTCTCCATGCCAAACTCGGCTAACCCGAAAGAAAGAGAAACTCTGGACAATACTGTCAACGAATCTCAAGCCAAGAAAGCTATGTGTCTGGAACAAGCAAAACAATTGGCAAACGAAAGGATGATGATGTTGAACAATGCCAACAAGCACCCATATCATCCAGCCACCTCTCGTTGGTATCCAGACACTGAAGTCCCACAACGGAGTGAGAAATCTTATGAAGATTTTACTCTAGTTCACTCTCAGTCACCAACTAACCCAACTATGCCCACCCTCTCTCTAGAGAAACTGGACGAATATGCGAAGAAGGCAAACTTGCCTGACGTGAATGATGAGTTGACCCGTCTGGAGCTTCACGTGCCTTATCGCTTTCTTTGAATAATGTTTGTCTTATCTGAATGGCTTGGGGTACTTCTACCCGATTCCTTTAATGAAATTCTCTATCTTTATTAATTGTTCTTTTGACTATGTTACTTTACTGTCAGAATATTCCTTTCGAGACAAAGATGGAATTATCTCATATGCATTATCACTTAAGAGCTTCAAAAATGTTAATAAATGCATGGATTTAAACGCTTATTGGTTCTACAGAAACCATAGGTTTTCCTAGTGGTTAACCGTTGGATCAAACGAATGAGCAAGCATTGATCACCATCTCATTTTGCTATAAAAGGAAGACAATGGTTCCACTATAATGCATCTCTCACCTCTCAACAGTGGCACCTAAAGATTCAATTACTAAGTATACATCAAGGAGAACCAGAGCTCGTCTTGAGGGAGACGAACAAGGCGATCACCATCTCGGCAACAATCCACTCAATCCTCTGGATATCTCGTCTGACTCAGAAAGTGAGGACTTTGACGAACTCATCAAGAGGTGTGCTGAAAAGGATGCCAGGTCATTTGATCCAAATGAGGAACCTCCTCTAATTGTTAAAAAGGGATTTCTATCTCTGGACACTTGGAACAGTCCCACTATGGACAGGGACCTTCGGGAGTTCTTTCGAACCTATGATTGCAAGACTCAGCTTGTGGGCTACATTGAAGGTGAATCTGATGAGGAAAAGCACCTCTCCAATGGACCATCCCGTTCAAATGCTCCTACAACAAAGAAATCTCCAAAAGGGTCCAAGGGCGAAACTAGCAAGACAAGGAAGGGAAAGGCGAAGAAATGAAAATTTCTTTGTTATATGTTCTATAATTATCTTTAAGTCTGCCCTCCTATTCATCTATGTCTCGTGAAATTATGAAATAAACTATCAGGCATGAATCTCTGTCTGTCTGATATTTGTACGTCTTGGAATCAATTCTCTGACCTTGGAATCATAAAATTCTTGAAAATATCTATTCAAAGTCTTCTACGACATTGATGGTCAGTTGAAGAAATCTATGGGTATTAATTACAGCATTGAATGCTGAGGGCAGTTTTGCATGGATATCTCTTCACATTATACCTATAAAAGGGAATATATTTCATTCTTCTCTACCATCTCTATCTCCAAAATGGCTCCTAAAAAGCCTTTCACCAGGGGAGATTCTTGAAAACAAAGAGAACTCGCCAGGAAAATTAGGGAAGAACAGGGAGACCAATACCCTGGTAACAGTCTTCAAGCACCCTTAGAGGTCTCCTCCGATACTGATTCATCATCTCAATATGATGCACCCTTAGAGGTCTCCTCCGATACTGATTCATCATCTCAGTATGATGAGATGGCTGGCTTCATTGTTGAGGAACCTGAGGAAGCTCCTCCAGAAGAAGAGGTCCCTCAACAAGAGAAAACCCCTGCTGATCTGCCCAACAAGTACTATTACAAAGATTACGTCAACTATCTCAAGGAAGAGATCAAATCTGAGGACAAAGAATAACCTACTTCGTCTTCAGACTCTAACTTTCTGCGTACCGGAAAATGGTACAAGAGGATGTGGGCAGAACTTCAGAAGCCAAAAGCTGAATCTCGTGAGCATGAGAGTGAAGAAAGGAAGAAAAATTGATCTTGCTGTTATGTATTATCCTATATGTATCTCCTCTCGTTTGAATCAATAAAAGTCCCTCAGTATTAATTATCTTATTTCGGGCTTACATAGGTGTTGAACGAAACTTTAGTTGTTTCGTTTGCACTTTCGCCAAAGTATCTCTGACCACGCTTGCCTTTCTTGGAAATGAATATATTCTTTTAAGCGTGCTGGTTATCCCAATGCCCTGTCATTCGGGGTCACATCTTTTGATGAAATTATCGTCTATATAAAGGCCCGTCTTGGGAAACATGGCTTCACTCCTCTAACTTAATATCATCATGGATAAAGGGAAAGAAATGTGTCTCACAACGGGGAGTCTGTCTAAGAAAGTTCGATCTAAGAACGATCCTCGTCATGATTTCAACAATTCACTACTAGAAGGGTCATCCTCAAATGATGGATCCACCAAGGCTTCGAGCATTTCTCAATTTCTCTCATTTGTGAAGCTTGCACCACAGCTCAAAACTGACGAAAAATTCATGGCTATTCATGCTGCTGCTGAAGCTCGCGTCAAGGCTGAATTAGATGATATGGAAAAGAGAGGTCTCTCAAGAGACGCTATGGGAACAGATCACGAAACTAGTGTGAATGAGTGTTTTCTCTTGAAGTTCTCAAGAAGGAATACATTGAGCATGCCCGAAAGCAGAAAGACGCCAAGGAGTGAGAACTCGTGCGCCTTGAACCTCGGGAGATGAAGTCACAGTGTCTAATATCTATGTTTCGTGTAATAAACATCTCTCGGTCTATGTTATGTATTCTCGTTGTATGTTCCATATAGGTTCACGAGACTTTATTTGTCTCATGGATCTTTCGTTGCGATAAGTTAAATCTATCATGTTTCGGTTCTCAGACGTATTCGAGAAGATACAAATCATAAAGATCATCTGAACAGTTAAAGCCTTTCATAATGGGCATCATGTGGCCGAGAAATATGGTCTACTACCCCATGATCCTTGTCAGTTGAACTGACGCGCATTTAATGCATGCATAAGCACTCGAGTGGTTTTCTCTCTCCTCATTTAATGATGAATGATCAAAACTGATCTGAGCATGATCTTATCATATCTTCATAACCAGATCAGTTACCAATTTTGAAAAAGTGTAACCGGTTACTTTTGAAATTCAAATTATCCATCACTTAAAATGGGTCACCCGTTCCTTGTATACCCGAGACCCAAGAAAACCCTACATAAACCCTCTTTCTACCATTCTTCATCTCTTTCATTCACTCTCCTCCTCCAAACTGCCTTCCCATTTTTATTGAATCCAAAACATCTCAAATGGCGAAGTCATCCAAAGCTACCCCCTCCAATGCTGAACCAGAAGTACCACCCACAATGGAAATACCTACTTTCCCCAAAGATAATACCGCTTTTATTGAATCCAGGACTCCTCTCATCGCCGGTGGAAGCATGTGGGATGCGCATGGGTTCCTGAAATATGTCATTGATCGAGACTTCGGTGAAAAGATCATCGCCCTGCTCAAGGAAACTGGTCTGTACAAGTTTGCTGTACATTTGTACTCCTTTTGGTTCCCTACGGATGTCGCACAGTTTTATATGAATGCTGCTATTTCTACGGATGCACTCACTATAACCTCAAGAGTCAACAATCACGTGGTCACAATCACGTCAGAAGATATTAGAGATGCTTATGAATTCCCTCAGAGAGACGAATCGTACAAGCCCAATCTTGCATTCTATCACTATGATCAGGATGATTTTTATGCCTCTATCAGGAACAAGCAATGCCCAAGTGAAGTCACATGGCCTTTGAAGAAGAAATGGTTTCGTTTGGACTACGAATTCACAGTGGACATCTTCAACAAGCTTGTCGAACATAAGACATCGGGGACAGACGATGTAACAAAAGAAAAGCTCAAAATGCTGCACGCATTCCTCCATGAACACAAGGTGGACTGGTCGAAGATAATTTTCAATAACCTCTTACATGTCATCACTTTCAATAGAAAAAGCCCTGAAGATATTACAAAGAAAATGGGCTATGGGTTTTTGGTAAGTCACCTTCTTCCCACAAAAAGAATTCCTATGAGGCCAGGAATCAGGCCTGGACCTAAGGCATGTCACATGCAGCACAAGCCCACTGGCTATGACAAGCAGAAAGCTTTGGAACTAGGTATCCCTCTGGAGTTGGTCAAAGCTAAACGAAAATCCAAAAAGACGAAGGATTCAGAGGATGACCAACCTAAGCCTAAACGACAGAAGAAGGAGAAAAGCTCGCTTCGGGTTGAGACGAAAGCAACTGCTGTCGAGGAACCATCTTCTGCTCCAATAACCATTCCGAAAGAAACGATAACTCAGACTCCACCTGTTCTATCAGTGGATCAAGTCATTTTGGAAGACTCTACTGATGATGATAATCTTGTTCTTTCAAATCTCGGACAAAAGGGACAGTTTAGGTCTCCAGTTAAAGAAAGGTCAAGTACACCTCTTTCTGCGAAGACAGATACAAGGACGAATGAAGCGCCTTCCCAGGGGGAAGACAAGACGAAGGAAGTATCTTCCCAGGGGGAAGATAAGATGAAAGCAGCTCCTTCACAAAAAGAAGATGAGGCACAAATGAAAACATCTTCCTATAGAAAGAAAGCAAAGGCGAAAGATGCATCATCCAAGGGGGAAGCAAAATCAAAATCTTCAAAGAAACGAAAACACAGGTCTTCCTCAGACCCACAAGATCCCATCTCTCCGAAAAGCCTCCAACCACAAGAACCCATTTCAGCAGAGCAAACATCCCCACGTTCGACACAAGAACCTGTTGTCATGGAAACGGAGGTTAATCACTTAAGTCTCCCACAATAACCTGGCTTGCCAGAAGAGACGAGAGAAGTGATTGCCAACACGAATGTTGCTGCCGCTCCTCCTACCGAAAGTTCCCTCCCACAAGAACCTACCCTTGCAGAGCAGGTACAGGGTACTCTGACACAAGAACCTGCATTGGTAGTTGAGGACAATCCGGTGATCCCTGATAAGGCTGCTGACCCGAAAGTTGTTACAGCACCACCAGAAGCTGTACCTATCCCTCCAACGAGAGATCAACTGCTTCGAGAAGCTATGGAGGTTGACTACAACAGAGTCTTGCAATGGCAGAAATGGCGCACATCCTCAATAGACACTCTGCTTGAAACAGCCGAAGCAATGAAGGAAGAAGAGAAATTTGCCTTAGAATGGGTCGGTACGAAAGATGTCTATGAAGCACTACGTCTTGAGACTATTCGACGAGTGTACTCTTATAAAGTGTCAAGTCGCACTCTTGGGAAAGATAAGGCACCCATCTGCATCGAGCTCAACAAACCTCCATTGGATCTAGCATTTGTTGAAGAAATGAAGGAGCTCTGTTATGCACTGCTCATATCCAAAATCAAGACTAACTTAGAAAAGTCGCATCAGAATGATCCAAATTGCGATGTCAGTGGATCAAAGGACGAAAATGGCAGAGAAATCAATGACGAATCTGATGAAGACCAGGAGGAAGAAAAGGAAGACGAAGAAGACAAAGAGACTGAGGATGCTGATGCAGATGATGAAAATGATGATGATGACGACGATGCTGATGATGATGATAATCACAATATGGGTAACATGAACTATGACAGTGATTCTCCTCTCTTGATCAATTCGGACTATAATGCAGAAGTACCCGAAGAGTCCTCATCACACAATTCACCCTACCAAAGTGATGACAAAAGGGAAGCATCACTCAAGGATGACGAAACCTCAGATGCTCATCCTGAAGACTTGTCTCGTGCCATCGTCCCCCATGTTCAACCTATGGACGAAACTCCCATCAAGAGAGAAAGTGCAATCCTTCGTGAGGGCAACCTGGATGCCTCACCTATCTTGATAAGCTCAGCCAGTGGTGGCAAAATGGAAGCACCACCTCAAACGGAACAAATGGGCACCTCTCCAACAAATATTGAAGAAGAATCTCCACCTGTATCCCCACATCATGTCATGAATCTTATGAGAGAAACTGTTCACACAGCCGAAGTTATTCACCGAGAATACTTATCTCTTTGACGGAGGGACACCCAAACCTTGGATGACTTATCTAAGAAGGTGGATCAACTGATGGCTGCTCAAGCTCAATTTCCTTCTCCACCACAAGATCAACCTCAACCACCACCACAAGCTCCACCTGAACAACATTCTAATGATCACTTGGCGAAGGAACTACATGAACTTCACACCTCTGTCAACAAAGTGGCAAGGCAACAGCACGAACTCAAGCACTCACATTATAGCCTCAAGGAGCGTGTTGACCTAGCTTGCACAAAGATGGAGACTGCATATGATAATACATATCAAATGGGCCAGTACTTGTTTCAAATTCTCGGATATGTGCAAGATACCTTGATTGCAGTCAACAAGTTGTCTACTCCTCCTACTGCTTGTGCTGATGATGCCAAAAGGGGGGAAAAGGAAAACCCTGATGATAAAGATGATGATCATCCTAGGGATGACACAAGAAATCGCTCTCCATCTCATAGAGACTCTGAAAGGAGAAGCACAAACCCTCCGCCCCCTCCATCCAAGTCTCGTGATCACCAATCTTCAAGGCATTACATACTCATCTCGTCGTCATCAACAGTCACAATCCCAACACCATTCTATCAAGCCTCGTCAATCTCTCGGCTCTGAGTCCAAGTACATTTTCAGTGGTCTGTCGAAGAGACAAAAAACGAGTCTAAGACAAAGGCTTATGAAGGATAGAAAAGTTATAATGGATGGCGTGGGAAACTTTGTGGATTTCGTTCCATATGAAGAAGGAAGTGGGAAACGCTTTGAGGGATGCAATGTTCCTGTCTGGATGAAGACAAAGGACAATCACACAAGACAACATCACATAAGCTCTCAAAACGAAAGAATCAAAAGGATGAACAGAGAGCTATGGGAAAAGCACGAGGAAGAAGCTCGTAGAAGAGAACAAGAGCTTCACGAAAGAGAGCGGGTAAAAGAGTTGATTAAAGATCTCACGAAAGTGACCAGAAGCTCTGAGCATAGAGTCATTTATAATGCAGCTTTCAAAGTACATGCCGAATCTGGAAAAAGCTATACAGAAGGAATGAACTCTTTCGAGCTTATCTCGTGGTGGAAGTTAGGAATTGTAGAGGGAGAAAACATTCGTGAAGCCTATAATAATTACATAAGCCTCAACATCAAGGGAAAATACGAAAATCTGGTTAGGGAGAACCCAATTAAAGTTTTCAGAGAGCGAATCAATAAAGATATTGACACCGACAGAATGCTCAAGGAGCAAAAGGAGAGAGATGTTCGTGAATACGAGAAGGCCAAGCGGCAGAAGACGAATCTTTTAGAATTGTAAGATGCTTTTCTTTCTGCCCTTCTTAATCTTTTGTAAGTTTCATTATCTTTATATAAATCCTTCGTTGTTACTTGTCAAAGTCCTTGTATATGTCTTGTTTGTTATTTGCATTTATCTAGAAATGGCTTGTAAACTCTCAGTAATGGCTGTTTTGAAATAAAGAATCCTTTATAGGACATTTATCAACCTTATGAAAAGAGTACAAGTTTTGGCATCATCAAAAAGGGGGAAATTGTTAGGAACAGTTGTATTAGGATTTTGATGATACCAACGTAACCTAGAATGTAGACCCCTAACCTTCGTTATTTTTTAATCACTACTTTCGTTCTAGACGAAAGTCGCCATAACTCACATTGTAATTCGTGTTAAGCTAGACAAACACACGAAAACGAGTTATGTTCTTTTGTTAGGTCTATCAAGACGAAAAGAGACACAAAGCACGAAAACTAAAGCGTCAACAACGAAAGTTCATTAAAGGTTATCAACCACCTCGAAGAAACAGCTACCTTTATGACGATTATTAAGACATTCATTCTCGTCTACAACAAGAAGAATGTCTTTACTGTCTGAGCTGTCTAACCATCCTATGAACAAAAAGGACCTCAACATGTGGGACACGCATACCAAGGAGCATAAAATGAAGTTGTACCATCCTTGAAGCTAAAAGACAAAACCCTAAGGCTATCCATGCCCTCAACGGTTACATGGTACAAACCACATCAATGGAGCATTTAATGCAGCAAGCTCCCCGGTCCTTACCCACTGGATAATAGGTTTGAAATTTCATCTCCCTCAAACGGATGAAATTTCCCTCACCTATATAAACCCACCTTCATCAACTAAGAAGGTGCTGGTTCTTTTCATTCGATAATTCTATCAAGCAAAAGCTCTTAAACAATCTCAGCTCTCACCTAGCTTTTGTGAACCAGTGTCAAGGCGTGAAGATATTTGAAGAAGCTCATTAATCCTCATCTTCATCCTTGAAGAAGTCTTGCTCTTTTATACGAAGCAATCATTCTGCATTCAAGTCAAGACCTCACCAAGTTGAAGAAATCAGAAATCATTTTCTCCCAACCTCAACTCTGAAGAAGACGTTGATAGAGGCGGAGTAAACTCGCAGAGTTGAAAAACCTACTGGAAGCTGTCCGGCTTAGTGATCAAGGAAGCTTTCGTGTATTTGTACTAACGAGTGATAGTGCAAACCTTCCATAAGTTGTGGAAGAAGAGTGGAAGTAGGCAAAGTTGGCCGAACCACTATAAAAACTCTCGTCTCCCTATCTCTTTATATTTGCAATTTACTTTCTGCATCATATCATATTTCGCGCCAAAAACCGAACGTGTCGTTAAAACATCAAACTGTGTAAAGCAAACTAAACGAACTTAATATTTTCGCTGCGCTGTAACGCCGAAATGTTGTTATTTGCCAAAATCTGTAAAGAGTCTATTCACCCCCCCCCCCCCTTTAGACTCTTGTTGTAACACTACCGGGACCAACAATAGTCCTATTCCTTTGTTTGGTAACCATTTACCTCAAATAAGGTAATAGCTATTACTAGGGCCCCCTCTAGTATTAGCCTATTACTGAATGCTCAGGAATAGATTTTAGAATCTATTTTCTTTTTTACCCCTTTCTTTAACCTAATTTTTTTTATCCTATATATAAATTTTTCCTATTTCACCACCGTCATCGCCATCACCACCATCACCGCCGCCGCCGCCACCACCACCATCACCGCCGCCGCCGCCACCACCACCATCACCGCTGCCGCCACAACCGTCGCCGCCCCCACCACCACTACCGCGCCCACCACTGCCACCGCCGCCACCACCACCATCACCACCACCGCCACCACCATCGCCACCGCCACCACCACCACCACCACCATCGCCACCACCACCACTACCATCGCCACCATCACATATTTTTATAAGGGTATTTATGTCTTTTAAAACATATTTCATTTCTATTCCTTAAATCAACCAAACACTGTAATATAATTCCTAAAGTCTATTCCTTCCGCGAACCAAACAATAGAATACAATTCCTATTCTATTCCTTGCCTATTCCATTCCTTATGGAATAGCATTCCTATTACCTCAAAATTCATTCCGTGAACCAAATGTGCTGTAAGTGTAGGAAAAATAAATAAACAAAAAACAAAGATAAATTAAATTAGATATGAATTCAATTTTTTGGTTGAACGTTGTTTTCACTACCTCAGCTCACTAAAGGGCGGGGGAAAAGGGTCACTTTGATACGTTTGCTATATATGTCACTTTTAGTTGCTATTGGAATTGGTTTGACGTTGTTTTCATAAGGTAACCATTTATTGTTTATGTAGAGGAAAATATTTAAGGTTGACCTTGTGTAATACAAAGGAGCGAGTCTAGGGGTTTATTTAGTGCACAACATCCGGTAATGGTTGTGGATTTTCCTTGTCATCCAAAAATTAAATACTCTCTGAAATCGTACATCATGATTGGTATGGTTTGATATTATTGTAAGAGTATTTCTGTCATTTTTTCGATTGAATTAATGTACTTTAAAAAAATATGATTAGGCAATATTTTCACCATGTACACGTAGAATTTTTGAAAACATATTTAAATAAAAATTGTGTCTTTCTGCAATGAGTCCTGTTCACTATGTGATCGATTTAGGAAAAAATATTTTGATTTCAATGTTGCCGTGGCAAAATATAATTGTATTGTCAAGTTTTGATTTTTTTTAAAATTAAATTATTTTGAAAAGGAAGACAAAATGATAATTTGTTAGTTTGTTACAAAACATGCACGTGCTTGCTTGCTTCATTGATGGTATGTTTTCCATTTTTATGCTAAGTTGCTAAGTGCTAACAGACTCAAAGGAAGGAAAAAAAGAATTGCCTATATAATCCATAATTTAATTTGTTGTACATCACATTCAAGAAACAATTAAATAATTTTGTATCTTTTCTCAGAAGAAAAAAAAAAATTGTATCAACCCAATATATAGATAAATTGAATTAAACAATTTGATACTTTTGTTGGGACTGTTTCCACGGTAAACCTGAATAAATAATACAAGTTATAAACCAATTCAAATAGTGGTTTAGAAACTCGGAATAATTAAGAATAATATTGTAGTAGTGGAAATCAAAACCCTAGTGTTGGAATAAGAACTAAGGATCACAAGCCATTGGTTTTGAGTCGTTTTTAGAAGGTAAAATAGAGGGTGCTATATATTGAAATTTGTTTTAATTGAGTTATTCAAGAAGGTGAAATAGAATGTGTTAAATATTGAAATTGGTTTTGCATCGTTTTCATAACATAACTATTTATTGTTCATATAGAAGAAAAAATATTTTAAGGTTGAATTGTGTAATACATAGGAACGGACTTAGATTTACCTTGTGCATACACTCAGATAGTGATTGTGGTTTTCCTCGTTATCCAAAATTAAATACTGGAGTGGTGCATCATGGTTGATTTGGAATTATTGTAAGTATTTCTATCATTTTTTTTTTGTTGAATTAATGTGCTTGAAAGAAATGTTATTAGACATTATTTCACCTTGTACAGGTAGAACTTCCGAAAACATATTTAAATAAAAATTATGTCTTTCTACAATTATTTATAACATCTTAGTAATTTCGAAAACACATTTAAATTTTATTATTTATAACTAGTTATAGTACACACATTGCACATGCCTTGTACGCACTTGTAGGGGTGTTCAATTGGTTAACCGTTCGGTTAACCGAACTGTTTTAACCGAATCGATTTAACCGAAATTTTTAAACTTTTAAACGTTAACCGAAGTTTTTATGCTAAGTTGCTAACAGACTCAAAGGAAGGAAAAAAGAATTGCCTATACAATTTAATTTGTTGTACATCACATTCAAGAAACAACTAAATTTTGATAATTATTTGTATCAAAAAAGAAAGAAAATGACAGGTACTAAATTCAAATCCTCTTGTCGGCGGTGATTAGTGGCATTAAATTAAAGAAAAACATACATATATTGAGTGTGAAACAAATAATTATCAAAATTTAATTTTTCCTTGAATGTGATGTACAACAAATTAAATTGTATAGGCAATTACTATTTCCTTCCTTTGTTAGCAACTTAGCAAAAAATAAAAAATGGAAAACATGCAATCAATGAAGCAAGCAAGCACGTGCATGTTTTGTAACACACTAACAAATTATTTTGTCTTCATTTTCTAAATAATTTAATTTTAAAAATATTAAAACTTGAGAATACAATTATATTTTGCAACGGCAACATTGAAGGTAAAATATTTTCTTTTTTCCTAAATTATTAAGTGAATAGAACTAATTGTAGAAAGACACAATTTTTATATAAATATGTTTTAAAAAATTCTACGTGTACATGGTGGAATTATTGCCTATAACATTTCTTAAAAGGCACATTAATTCAATCGAAAAAATGACAGAAATACACTAACAATAATTTCGAACCAATCGTGATGTACTCCCCCAGGGAGTATTTAATTTTTGGATGACAAAGAAAATTCACAGTACAATCATTACTCGATATTGTGCACTGAAAGTCATGTGGCCAAAACAATACTAGTTAGTTGAAAGCCTGTCCAACTGGGTGGGGTGGGGTGGGGTTAGAAGATGTGGAACAAGGGGAGTTTGTGGCCTTGGATTCACATCCTGATTCCGATTGGTATCATTTAATATATGGGATTTAGAAAAGGAAATGGCTGGAGTGCTATTTAGGAGGAATAAGATCATGAATGGTTCTAAAAATATCTTATTTTTGTTTTTTATCTTGGTTTGTGCTAAGGTTTGGGGCCATTGGACTCCTCTTTATATAGGCACTAGAAAGTGATTTATAACCATTTATTGTTATGGTTTTGAGTCATTTTCAAAAGTGAAATAAAAGGTGCTATATATTGAAATTAGTTTTGAGTCGTTTTCAAAAGGTTAAATAGAAGGTGCTATATATTGGAATTGGTTTTGAGTCGATTTCAAATCATAACCATTTATTGTTCATGACTTGTATGTGGCCTTTTGTTATATTTACTTGTATTTGGATCAGGCTTGAGCTTTGCTATAGAGTTAGCATGAATTGGCGAAATGTTGTTTAACCTTACTCACAATACAACCGGCACAAATAGAGCACGTATTGTTGGTAATTTTTGGTTACAACTTACAAGTAAAAAGAAAATTAAAATAAATAAATAAATAAACCTTAAAATTTCGTTATGTATGTTTTTCACGTACAATGCTATGTTTAATTCTCATATAGTGCACAATCCCACCAGAGGATTTGAATTTGAATTGGTACCTATCATTTTCTTGTTTTTGTTTTTCTCCCAGAGAGGGAAAGGTCACTTTTAATTATTTGCCTACCTATAATATATGATATGAATGAATTATTTGTTTTACTTCAAGTAGTGCCAATGGTTGAAATTGGTTTTACATTGTTTTCATAACATAACTATTTATTGTTCGTCCAGAAAAAATATTTTAAGGTTGAATTGTGTAATATATAGGAGTGGACTTGGATTTGCCTTGTGCATACATTCAGATAGTGACGGTAGTTTTCTTTGTTACCCAAAATTAAATACTCTCTGGAGTGGTGCATCATGATTGGTTTAGAATTAATTTAAAGTATTTTTATTTATTTTTGGTTGAATTAATGTGCTTGAAAGAAATGTTATTAATTAGGCATTATTTCAACAGGTTGGAAAAGTATAGATGAACAGATATTACAATAAAATAGAGTCAGTAGCTTTCAAAAAAAAATGTGCTTGAAAGAAATGTTATTAGGCACCTTGTACAGGTAGAACTTCCGAAACATATTTAAATAAAAATTCTGTTTTTCTACAATTATTTATAACAACTTAGTAATTTCGAAAACATATTTAAATTTTATTATTTATAACTAGTTATATATAGTACACACATTGCACATACCTTGTACGCGCTTGCACGACTAAATTAATGCCTAATGTTTAATGGAACTAATTGATCTGCAGTATACGTGGATCAACAAGCTCGCATAAATGAAATAGGTAATAGTAAAAGAGATAATTATAGTAATAATATTGAGTGAATTAATATAATAATATCACGAAAGATGTTTTGTAAGGAAATTGAGCATAGTTATGTAATGCCAAGAGAATGCCAATTTATATAAGGAAAGAAATCCTAACAAATCATAGAAATGTGATGGGCAATGTAACTTATTAGTTTGTTACAACTTACAAAGCTTATACAATTTGTTGAGAATTACATTTAAGGAATAGTTAAATTATCTAAAATGCATGGTAAGTTTTAAATTTTATTATTTATAATTTAATATAAAGTAAATTTTTATGCCTTACTATTTGCTTGATTACAACCAAAATCCATTACAATTATATGTATTATTCCAACTCTGATTCCCATGTTCAAATGTATGTATAGTAGTCCATTGGTTCAAAATAGTGTTGTCTAAAATTATTGATGAAGTCGATCTCAATCGTACACACAAGGAAAATCCGTGAATTTGTATACTATACCTTCTGTTGTATAACTATTTAATTAGTCTTGGATATCATTAGTAAACATATTATAACTATACCACTTTAACAAAATAAAAAGTTAAATTTTTACCTACTTACCAATGGCAATCAAATCAGGATAAGAAGACTTAATTTATTTTAATATGAAAAATTTTAAGACATGATTTTTATTTTTGATATCATAACTATCTACAACAATACTCATCTTTAATACTACGTTTATCACAAGTTAAAAATACTTATTCTGATTATATTGAAAATAATTAATATATTTTCTATTAATTAACTTTCATATTTAAATATTATATTAATTAATTAAGAAAAATGTCAAATAAATATATTTAACAATAAGGAAATTGCAAAGCAAACCATAAGACACAAGAAAACAGATTCATCATATAATTATGTGTCTATGTGCAAGATTCATGACACAATAACTTAATTATTCACACTATGCTTTGCAATCGTTAATTAAGTACTGATAAGAGAATAGTTTCTATGTGCATTAGCTATATATCTTCTCGATCTACTGCCCTCTCTCTCAAGAACAATTCCGGAATGAAACATAACTATACAATAAAATACCTTTCAAAAAAATACATTTTCGATTTGAACCGAAAAATAATAAAAATACTCTTATAGTAATTCTAAACCGATCATGATGCACCACATGACATCTTCGATTTGAACAAAAAAAATGATATAAATACTCTTACAATAATTTTAAACCGACCATGATGCACCACTTCAGAGTGTTTAATTTTTGGGTTAAAATGGAAACTCACAATCGCTATCTGAAGGTGTGTACAGGATAAATCTCCGCCCGCTTTAGTATATTAAAAAATTCAACCTTAAAAATATTTTTCCTTTTGCATGAATAATAGATGATTACTTTTAAAAATGACGTAAAATCAATTCCAATAGCAAAATCAATTCCAATAGCACCTTTAATTAACGTTCCATTCTCTCAGTTTATAATCAATAGTCAAATTACAAATTAAAAATTACTAGATTTGAATTGAAGGTAAGGTTGTATGTACTATGTTAGACAACTACTTATTCACTATAAAATAAAGTCCGCAGATATATTGGGGAGGCTCTACCAAACTTTAATTTGAAAATGAAGTAAAACCAATTTTCCAATATATTGGATGTATGAACAAACAAATTTTGTCCGTTTCACCTAATTGATTAGGGTGAAGTCATGAATGGAATTGATGGGTAGAACAATTCTAAGTAGTTCTCCAAACAACTTTTTCTAGTTGAAGATATATATCATGCCTATTTAATGAAAGTTTGGTTCATTGGCTTTAATTTGATGCATTAGTGAGAAAGATAGAGAAAAAAAAATTGTGCTTAGTTGACACTTCTGTGACTCTCCTTAAGAAAAAATCATGGGATTGAACTCTAATGGTAGGATATTGACTCTTTGAGCTACAATAGATGGAGAAGTACATCATAATCAAATTTGGCAAAAATGACAATGGTCATAGAATTTTTTTTTTTTTAATCCTTCTTTTTTTTTTTTTTCCCTGCCAAACATAAAATTTGATTTAAAAAAAAAAAAATTCAAATGGCCGTAAAGAGGGGAGGATGAAGGATTGTTTGATGAGGATTTGGTTAACTGGATCTTTTGAGGGGAGGATGAAATTGGGAGACAATTATATAGGTAGGAAGTAGGAGGAGAGAAAGAGAGGGAGCATAATTCACATTACACATATTTGTTGCATGTATGAACAAACAAAGTTTGACAAAGCATTTCACCTAATTGATTATGGTGAAGTCATGAATGGATTTGATGGGTTTTGCTCACAGAAATGTGTATGAAAGTGATTATTATTGTTTGGTTAATAGGTTTTTAAAACACTGGGTTTTGAATACCTCATTAATTGAAAAACTCATACACAAATAAAATAAGAGTTTCATTTCCTTATTCCTTCTCAAACACTACTATTAATAACCATTCACATTCCACCATACTACCAAACATGCTAAATACTTTTACCAAAACCCATTATCATTACAAGTATTTGATACCCATTCCGATTTCGATTCTATGTGAGAACCAAATACACCTTTAGTAGTTCTCCAAACAACTTCCCTATGGTTATGAATTGCATTCTGTTATTGAGATAAAAATTTTAATGATTGTTTTTATTTATATTTTACTTTTTCAAGAAACGCAACAATATATAAAGCCCCAAATACTCCTCTCCCTCCCTCACCAATTTTTCACACAAGAAAATCTGCTCCCCAACTTCGCGGCTTCTTCTCTCCCTCCATCACCAAGTGTTCCGCAAGAAAATCCCCTCTCCTTCCCCCCTCATATGTAAGCTTTACCTTATCATTATTTTGACAATTTGGATTTTCTATGTACGTAGTTCGTAATTGCATAAGGCAAAAGGTTAAAGAGTTTATTATTTTTTTGAATACTACTGTCTCTATTACAATGTAATATCTGTTTATAATTACTTTCTTAACCTACTGAAACACAAAATGTCAATAACACCTCCCAGAGAGGAGTCCAATCCGAGTGCCATTAGACTACAAGGTCTTGACTTATTATTATTATTAGTTATACGTTAGATATTTAACCTCCCTTTTGTTTCAATATGTAGATTTAAGTCATTGAAAGAACAACTCCTGATCCTTTGCTCAAATTTTGAGCAACATAAGAGAGATGAAGGTTTTTGGGCTTATGAGTAAACCATCATGGTACAATTTCAAATAGCAAAATGAATCAATATCAATATTTTCAAAAGGCCGTATTTTTACACAAAAAATTTATTAATATACTGTCTTTTGAAAATATTGATATTGATTCATTTTGCTATTTGAAATTGTACCATAATAGTTCTACTCGTAAGCCCGGCCAAAAACCTTCATTTATCTTGTGTTTGATCAAAATTAAGCCAATGAACCAGTAATTATTCTCTCCTCGATGTTTTAAAGAGCTACAAAGTAAAAAAAATAAATAAATAAATATTAACGTTTAATTAATTAACAACAATAACAACTCACCATATTTTTATTATATTTGACAACATCCTTTGGTAATCATGGACTATTATCTCCTTATCAGAGGGTCATAGTCCATGTATTGTGAACGATCGACTCTCTAACATTCTCTTTTATACAATTATTATGAGCTACCTGGCAAAATCCAGGCTGCCAATATAAAGATAGGGTAAAGCTTACCCATGAGGGGGAGAGGGAGGTGTAGGGGATCGGATTTTCTTGGGCCAATACTTGGTGATAGAGGGAGAGAAGAAATATTTGACTTTATATATATACCTTTGTTGGCTTTCAAAAAAAATAATCCAAAGAATAGCCTTAATGTTAGGAGAGGGCTCTGCAGAGCTGGTGGCGACGGGAGAGAATTTTGCTTACTTCCTTGTTCGAATTTCTCCTCGTACCGGTACTGTAGCAGCTCTATTATATTCTAGGCAGCTCGTCGCCATTGTGACAGCTCCAAAATATTCATAAACACATAATATCAAAGCATGACGACCTTTCCAGTTATGTTGTTGGAAAGCTCAAACCGTATAATGAAAAGGGTTGGTTCGGCCCCGATCCTGTTTTCCGTTGGCCCGCTTTGTTCAATTCTGGGGCGTATAGACGTATAGTAGATCTGCTCGAACCCACCAATAGTAGCTTCCTTTAATTTGAAATTAAAATTTTGATGATGATCAAAGTAAAGTAAAATGAGGAAGTGCATTAATTTTTCGTCAACTCCATACATCACCAACTAGGCTAAAATTCATTACGTTTTTCAGACTATCATCGGTTTAGACTAGATGAAGCATATATGTTCTTGGGCATATTTCTAGTACTTAGTAATATTTTTTTACATATCTCCTATTCGGATACAACTCAAAGGCAGATCTAGAGCCGTAAAAAATGGGTTTTACCCGCTGGGTCGACCCGTCCCGTACCGCCGTAGGTAGGGGACGGGTTCTTCAAATTTTGATCCGCCAGGAGGCGGGCTTTTTAGCCCGTCTCGCTTGGGTCACGGGTCCAGGCGGGCCAGGTCAGACGGGTCACGGGTTTAGCCCGTGACCTGCTAATACATATATATTTAGTATTTAATACATGTTATTTTTGTTTGTGTAATACTGTTAGAGTGTTATAACTTATAACTTATAGGATTATAGATTTATAGGAATACAATACTAGGTAGTGTTACTGTGTTAGTGTACTGTACATCTGTACATTGATTCTTTTGTTTTTTTTTTTTTTTTTTTTTTTTTTTTTTTTTAAGGATATTGTACATTGATTTTTTTTTTTTAAATAACACAGTGAAAAAATTGATTGGCGGGCTAACCCGCCCCGCCAGCGGGCTTTGGCATGGTGGGGAGAGCCGGCCGCATTCCAAGCCCGCTAAAAGGCGGGCTTTTTAGCTCGTCCCGCTACGAGGACGGACTTTGGTGTTTTTTGGCCCGTCCCGCCCCGCGAGACCGTTTCTACGACTCTAGGCAGATCGAATGCTGGATATCAGCGGCCTATTTACATATCTGCTTGAGAGGGCTAAAGTTTCTCTACAGATAGATATATAATTAGATATTTGGCCCTTGATGAGGCAGATGGAATCTGGATATGGGGTTTGAGCCTCAAATCAGAAGGATATGCCCCCAGGCCACCTGGTGAAAGGCAGACTATGCTTTTTAGTGCCACATTTCCTAGCTAGGGAGATCCAGGTTTGCTAATTGGTTACTAGTTGTTTTATTTTACTTTTTAGCCATTTATAATTACTAATCAGCCAGTGCAAGGGCACCCACAAACTAGGAGCAATGAGGGCAAAATGGAATAATAAAATCCATATAAAATTTGGCACACACAAAGAGTATGTCTATAAAATTTGCACCTTTTACTTTTATAAAGATTGTGATTGTGATATGATGGAAGCTAGGAAGATATAGCTAGCACACAAAGACTATGTGATGGAAGCTAGTAAGATTATAGCTAGCACACAAAAAGAGTATGTTTAGTTTTAAAATATAAAATTTCTTTACAAAATATAGATTTTATTATAAATATGTAAGCCAACGTAACATTGCATACCTCAGCTCAAAAGTACCACTAACAATATAATTAAGGAAAAAAATAATGAAAAATATAGTTGCGTTAATGACTTTTTTTTTTTCATTGATGGGAAATTCTTATTCATTGATGGGAAATTCTGATTCCCAATATGCATGGGATGAGTTTATTCTTTCAATTTATTGGCCCCTTGAGTTATGTGCAGTGTTTAATACTAATTGCAGACTCTATCAAATCAGAGAACACTTTGAATACATCTTGTGGCGTTCACATTCAATTCGCCAAAACCCTTGGTCTGTATTGCTATATAGGTAATTTGGCCACTACACCCTAAGCTGGTTAAGTAGCCCAGGGTGATCATTCCTAATAAACTGGAAGCATTATGGTAAAGAAAAAAAAAAAAAAAAGAAAAAGAAAAAAAAAAACAACAACAAAAACAAAAAGTGAATTTAATGTAAAAATTTAGAATCTTAGTTAAACAATATAAAACAACATATATACTCACCGGGTGATAAGATTGTGCATTATGATCTACGAGAACCGCAACTCCTGAAAATCGGAATGGCCACATGCAGCCCGTTTATGCTGAAGTGTTGTCTGATATGGGATTGTATGCAATTAGTATTAACCATTGCACATAACTCAGGGGGCCAATAAATTGAAAGAACAAATCCATCCCATGCATATTGGGAATAAGCATTTCCCAATATGAAAAAAAAATCATTAACTAACACAACTATAGTCTTCTTCATATTTTTTCCTTGATTATATTGTTAGTGGTGATACAGAACTTTGAGCTGAGGTATGCAATGCAGGTTGGCTTACATATTTATAGCAAAATTTGTATTTGGTAAAAAAAAAATTTATATTTTAAAACTATACATACTCTTTTGTGTGCTAGCTATGTTGGTCCCAAAAGAGGTAAGGTGAAAGTCTAGAGGGGGGGGGGGGGGGGGGGGGGGGGGGGGGGTGAATAGACTTTCAAACTTTTTCGCACAGCACACCAATTGCTAAGCCAGAGATAAACCAAAACTCTTAACTAGACTGTTAGAGTATGGTGCACAGCGGAATTAAATAAAGATAAAGTGTGTGTGAGATTGTGTGAGCAGTATATCTCGTGTAGAGCAATTAAGTAAAGAGCAGTAAGTAAAGAAAGCAGTAAAGAACACAAGACAATCATAGTGGTTCGCGAGGTGGTGTAATCCTCCTACTCCACTTGCTCTTATCTCCAAGAGCAATTCACTATATCTACCACTTCTTGGTTCCAAGATACAATGAATTTCCGTGATCTATTGCTTTGATCACAAAGCCCGCACTAATCACGCCCAGTGACACCACACTGCTGCTTCGGGTTTCACGTCGCCGCGCTACTATCCCAGGATTTCAGGACTCCGCGTTACTTCCCCCCCCCCCCCCCCCCCCCCGTCTTCCACACTCCGGTAGAAACGTATCCCATGATCTAGTGCTTTGATCACAAAGCCCGCACTAATCACGGCCAGTGCCTCCGACACTGCTGCTTCGGATCTCACAGCTCCGTGTGACAATCCAGGATTTCACAGCTCCGTGCTACTTTCCTCCCTTTTCTTGTTTTGCTCCAAAACAAGTGTTGTCTTGCTTCCAACTTCTGAGACTCTGTAGTTGATCTTCAATGATGCGCAGGTATCTTTGATGAAGATAAACACTCAGGAATGATTTCTCTTGAATGCTCTGAGTGTTTTCTCTCTTTGAGTGTATCAAGTAAAGCACTTGATTTTTATGCTCTGCTTTGCTCTGTTTAAGAACTCTCAGAATATTTTTCTCTTGAAACTCTCTGAGTTCTTTTTCTTTTCTCACTTCTCTCTTGAAGATTTTTGGTATGCTCTGTACCAAATGAGATTTTTTCTCTATGCTCTTTTAAGCTCTTTGTTCGTATGTTCCCCTTGATCTTCAAGTCTTCATATCTTCATCATTTTATAGCTGGTAATGAGAATCTGTCCGTTGGAAAGAGACGATCTCATTTTTGAAATCTTGTATCTTTTTGTCAGAGATCTTATCTTATCTTTTGCAAAGTTGTCAGAATGGATAAGCTACCCGTTTGAGAGCTTGAACTTCCTGCGAATGGTTTCCCAAACTTCATCTGATATTCCTCTGGTTTTACATTGAGTGGAAATATCTGGGTGTAGAACGGCTTCTCTGATTAGCTCTGAAGTGGTCCTTGTATCATTGGGATTTTAATACTTTCAAAAATATTCTTCAATTTAATCCCATACTAGTTAAACTAGTATTTTTCCTTGTGAGAATATTTTCACTGTAAGTTCAACTTCATCTTCTTCATTCTCACGTCTGGGTGTTCTCAGACTTCAAACTGGCTTTGAACTTCCTCCCAATTTGAATTTCTCCTTTGTAATTGACACCCAATTGCAATTGACTTGTAATTGGCACCCAATTTGAATTTCTCCTTTGTAATTGGCTCCCAATTGACTTTGACTTGTAATTGGCTCCCAATCTACTCCTGGTGCTTTCAATTGCTTCCCAATTTGAATTATTGACTTTGACTTCGAAATTGGCTCCCAGACTTCTCCTGGTATTGAATTTCATCTCAATTCAATTGATCTCCATGTCTTCTTTGAATCGGTCCCCAATTTGAAATTGCATCCCATACTGATGAAATTCAATTGATCTCCATGTCTTCTTTGAATCGGTCCCCAATTTGAAATTGCATCCCATACTGCAACCTCAATTAGCTCCCAATTTTAATTCTACATTGACTCCCTTGGCTCCCAATTTTAATTCTACATTGACTCCATTGGCTCCCAGACTTCTCCTGGTATTGAATTTCATCTCAATTCAATTGATCTCCATGTCTTCTTTGAATCGGTCCCCAATTTGTCTTCTTTGAATCGGTCCCCGGTCCCCAATTTGTCTTCTTTGAATCGGTCCCCAATTTGAAATTGCATCCCATACTGATGGGATTCAATTGATCTCCATGTCTTCTTTGAATCGGTCCCCAATTTGAAATTGCATCCCATACTGCAACCTCAATTGGCTCCCAATTTTAATTCTACATTGACTCCCTTGGCTCCCAATTTTAATTCTACATTGACTCCATCTTGAATTGATTCCCATGTGAAACTTGCTCCCAATTTCAATTTCTCTGAAACTAGCTCCCAATTTCAATTCCTATGAAATCGGCTCCCAAGTGCAATATTTCAATTCCTATGAAATCGGCTCCCAAGTGCAATTGCTTCTCAATTGCCACCCAAGTGCAATTGCTATTAATTTTTGCTTCCCAATTTCCACTTGTAATTGACGCCCACCCAACCCATTTCCACTCAGACTTAATTAATTTTGGCTTCTCAAATTTTACCTTGTAAAATTGTTGTTAATAAGATTTGAACTTGAGCCATTTCACATAATACATTAAACATCTTCCACTTCGTCCATACAACTTATTGGTTAAATCTCCAATTATATTTGATGTACTCTTTTCTTTCCATAGATGCTTGATCTCCAAGTCAAATTCATGCTATCTTCCAAACTTAATTTTCTTTCATGAAAATTCTTCTGGGATATTTTCTTGAGTAGCATTGACGTGAATATTATATCATTCAACTTCTTCTTTAATTTGTCATTTTCTCCAGACAAATTCTTGATTTTCGGCTTGATATCTTCTTTTACTATTTTCATGCATCTTCCTCTGTTTTTCTCTTTTGCAAATTAAATAATTTCCCGATCATGGTCTAAGACTCTACTAGACCTATAAAATAAAATTGGGGGATCTACAAATACATATTTGGCATATCAAAACCATTACACTTTATTCATAACAATTTCCCCCCTTTTGATAATGCCAAAACCTATACCAGTCATTGGCTTTAAGTATTTGAAAAATAATCTTTTTGCTCAATTTTATTTGACAAAGCCAAGATGAGTTTAACAAATGGTTTTCTAGACACAATCAAAAGAAAACTCGTGAATTAATTTTTAGACAAGCTCCTAAACGCATCTTGAATTATTATTATTATTTTTTTTAATCATCATCATTTTTTGATTTTTATATGCATTTTGACATTCCTTGTCTTTTAAATTCACGATGGTCTAATTACATAAGACAAATAAAATATTTAACTCAAAATAGACCATAGGAAATTATTATTGAGATATTTCGAATATTTTAGAGAAAAACGCAACAGAGGTTCGAAAATAGCGAAAACATCAGCTTAAGAGATTTTTCAGATTACCTTCTGGGTTTCTTCACTCCCATGTCTTTCTTCAAAATTTCCTTGACATGTTCTCTGAGCTTGAAGAAATCATCTTTGAACTTTGCATTCTGAAATTTCTTTGTAAGTTGCCCGGCCATGTAATATCCAAAAGCTTCTTTGATATTATTGCCCGGAAGAACTCCAGCTTCCCACCATAAGACACATTCTTCGAAGCTTCTTTCTTCTCCAAGATTCATGCCCATATTTCCAGTGAAATCTCTTAATTCATACCACATCTCGGTTCTTTTCCTTTTGCCTTCTTTTTCTTTATTCTTCTCCGAGATCCATTGGGCTTGATCGGCTGCCGGCCATTTCTTGATCATGCTTGGTAGATTTTCTTTAGTCCATATTTTTGTCTAAGTGGCGGTACCTTTAGAGCATTCAAACCAGCCACGCTGTTCAGCAACCTTCGATGTACTCGTACCAAGACTAGGATTCGCGAACTGAGCAAAACCAATCTGAGATGGTCCTTGTGAGGATTGTTCGCGGCTTCGGCCTCTACCTTGAGTCGATATTACTGGCTGTTGTTGGCTTCCAAGAATAAATTCTTGTTGTTGCAAAGCCAAGTGACTGAGAATTTCTTCCCCCCTTTTGGCGTTATCAACCAAAAATGCAAGGGTTTTACAATCTCGGTCTTGGTTTGCCTTCACAGCTTCAACACTATTGTGTGTTTCAATGGAAACAGTTTGTACATTATCCAGCTTGTTTGTTGCAACTGTGAGCTCAACTTCAAGTTTGTTGATTCGGCTTTCTTGATCTTGAATTGCCTTGACTTGTCGCAAGTGGCGTTCGTTGTTAATCTTTTCAGCTGCTTCACGTTCCTTCTTCATGAGCTGAATCACTTCAAGTAAGCCTTTTGTCAATTCTCCTTTCAAGATTCTTTCTGCTTTGTCAATCTGAGTCTTCAAAATATTTTGATGCTCCATTAACTCCTTCAGATTGACCCGTATGTCCTTGTGTTGTTGTTCTAGCATTTGGTTTTGTTCAACCAATTTTTCTCCAATTGTTTGACAAACAACATCACTGGATTCGGCCACTTTTGCAAATAGAGATGAAAATATGCCATCATCTTGATCATCCATCTGAACAAAGTTTTGAGGGGATCCGAATGGACTTCTATTCAGATCTGTGAGAACAACTGTATCAATAAGTTGCATCCCTTCTTCTTCAGGTGATTCGGCTTCTTGATTGAGATCACCAATTTCTTGATTTTCTTCTTCTACGACTTCTGTTCTCGTGTAATTGTCTGCAAATAAATCTTCATTTTCTAGAACAGGGTCCACGATAGGCATGGTAGACTCGGTATTGTGTACTGGCAATACACTGGATAAATCCTCTGTGATTTGTTGTCTACTCTCAGTAGCAACTTCTACTGCAACTTCAACTGGTATATCTCTTCTCATTTCTTCTGACACTTGTTCTCTTACTTCTTCTCGTACTGACACTTATCCTTTTAATCTTTTCTTCTTTTATCCCTTCTTGTAGCCATAATATACTTTTAATTTCTTTTTATTCTCCATTTTTTTTTGTTTTCATTCATATATATGTATATATATATATATATATATATATATATATATATATATATATATATATATATATATATATATATATATATATATATATATATATATATATATATTTGTGTATCTTTTTGGTTACGAAACTTTGTTCTTTTTATAAACAGTAGGGATTTTTCATTTGTAGGAGAGAGAGAGAGAGAGAGAGAGAGAGAGAGAGAGAGAGAGAGAGAGAGAGAGAGAGAACCAGTAGCAAAGACATTCATAATATTTTATTTATCTCCTTCTTAGGGAGAAGGAGAGAGAGAGATAACAGGACACTTTCAACAGGCAGAGAAACCAGTACTCATGCAACCTTCTGAGTCATAACCTCCTGGTGGTGAAGGAGCGTATCCTGGTCCTGTGTCACCACTGGACTCACTTTCCTCGAACATCGACCCGTTTGAGCTTGAAGATGAGTAGGTTTGATTGAAAAACCTAGTAAAGTCCACTGGAGGACGGATGAACAGGTTGAGTGTCATCTGTTGAGGAGGCGGTGGAGGAGCAGGAACTTCTTGTGGAAGAGGTGCAAGAACTGGCAGACTTGGTGGAAACTTCGGAAGAGGCTCTGGTGGAGGTGGAGATTGATAGAGCCCATCGAAACCGAAACCAGGAGGGGGTAGAACCGGTCCAAACGTCAGTTGTTTTAAATAGATGAGATATTCTGAATTGCTCATATTCATAATTTCAGCATACATGTCAGATTGAACAACTGGTGAAAATTTCATAAATGGAGGCTCAGACGCTTCCACTTTCTCTTGTTCTGCCAACGGGTTCTCTTCACCAACGTCTTCTTCATATATGAAGCCAGGTTCACGCGGTGGTGATCTTGCAACTGCTTGGACTTGAGGTGACTTTGGTTCGTGCTCTTCTCCTTCTTCTGATAGTAACACTAGAGGGTTGCTTGGTGTTTCTCCAGCCTTTTTACGTCCGTCCGTTCGTGTTGCCCTTCGGGGTTGCTTGAGAACTTTCTCCCAAGTTCTCTGATTTGGATTCCTCATCTCATTCTTCTGAGATTCACTTGACACCATCTTGCACCTGCAAAAGATTTCAAACAACAAAATCTTCCACAATAGATATTTCTCGGCTGTCTCCCAATATATAGGGCGGTCAGGAAGATTATCGGTTCACTTGCCGATGGAGAATTAAATTTGGCTTGCCGTCGTTTAGAGTGTACGGAATGTGACGGATAGAGGCAAGGTTTCTCATTGGTTGAGATGGCGGTGGATGGGAAGAGATTTGATGGGCAACGGTTTAGAGGGGAGAGTTTAATGAGGGGTTTAATTGCTATATGGGAGTCGATTGAGATTATTTAGCTGAGAGGAGGTATGGGTATGCCGATTTGCGAGAGAAAGTGAATCAGTTTGGAAAGATTTGATCTAGGAGAGGATTATGGGGGGAGGTTTAGGTTGGGTGGATGTTTAGAAAGGGTAGGAGTTTATGGGTGGAGGTTTGATGCCCAATTAAACTCTAATTTTCCTCCTTTATCTCCTGATTTCCTTCTCAAAATCGTGTACCAGAAATATAATCACACTCAAACATCTCGTTAGTAGCATAAATTACTCCACAAATAATTAATAACACATACCAATTATATTAAACACACACACACGGTAATATCCAATTAAAACAAACAAATTTTGGAAACTAACAAAATTAACACACATATTCCAAAATTATAATTAGAAACATCTCTATATAATTTTACATGCAAATCAGATTCTAAAAATTTTAGAAACTAACAAAAAGTATTTTAGCAAGTTATATAACCATATATGCATATGCACGTAACACATAAAATAAAAGATTCAAACACGTTAAATCACATTATGCACATATATATATAATTAAATAAACACGGTAAATCACTTTTTTGATCAAATTGTTCATGCAAACAAATTAATTAATTTACAAAAATATGAACACATACTCGTAAACTAATTAACACATTAAAACATGCAATTTTAAACAAATTATCAAATAAAACATGAATTGCACATTTCATCAAATTAATTTACATGGCATATGATCTCACGTTAAATAACACATGCAAATACACAAATAAACTCCTAACACATATTGCAATTTTATCATATAAAAATTTTGAATAAAACCATGCATATAAACACTTAAAACAAATTATTCACGTAAAACAATTTATTTTGAACACAAGTATCAATTTAAATTGAGAGATTAAGTCCAGTGATACTTAGCTCATTTCGATCATTCCCAACTCGTGCCTTAAAGTTGAAAATCTCGTTTCGCATAAAGGCTTCGTGAGAATATCAGCAACTTGGTTTTCCGTAGGGATATATTCGATCTTCAGATTTTTCTTTTCAACATGATCCCTTATGAATTGATGTCGAATGTCGATATGTTTGGTTCTTGAGTGAAGCACCGGATTGTGAGTGATAGCGATTGCACTAGTATTATCACAATAAATACTAACGTCATCACAATTAACTCCGTAATCCTTTAATTGTTGCTTCATCCACAAAATTTGCGCACAACAACTTCCTGCAGCAATGTATTCGGCCTCGGCGGTACTAGTTGCGATTGAATTTTGCTTTTTGCTGAACCAAGAAACAAGCTTTCTCCCCAAGAATTGGCATGTCCCGGAAGTGCTTTTTATGTCTATTTTGCAACCTGCAAAATCCGCATTTGAAAAACTCGTTAGAGTAAAATCTGTACCTTTTGGATACCACAATCCAACATTGATTGTGCCTTTCAGGTATCGTATGATCTTCTTTGTTGCGGTGAGGTGGCTTTCTTTTGGATTTGCTTGGAATCTTGCACACACTCCCACAACATAAGAAATGTCCGGCCTGCTTGTAGTAAGATATAGAAGATAACCAATCATTCCTCTATATTTTGTTTGATCGACATCCTTTCCATCTTCATCTTTGTCTAGCCTTATTGATGTGGTCATTGGAATTTTGATCGATGATTTTCCATCAAGGCCAAACTTCTTTATCAAGTCGCGGATGTACTTTGCTTGATTGATGAATACTCCTTCTTTCAGTTGTTTGACTTGTAATCCCAAGAAGTAATTCAATTCACCCATCATGCTCATTTCGAATTTATTCTGCATAAGCTTCGAAAATTTCTCACACAAAGAATTGTTAGTGCTTCCAAAAATAATATCATCAACATATATTTGCACTAATAAAATATGATCACCATCTTGAATTCTAAATAGAGTTTTGTCAACAAGGCCTTTGGTGAATCCACAGCTTATCAAGAACATTGACAAAGTATCATACCAAGCTCTAGGTGTTTGTTTCAACCCATACAATGCCTTTTTAAGTTTGTAGACTTTATAACCTTCGCCTTTTTACCTCAAAACCTGGGGGTTGTGCGACATAAACTTCTTCTTTGAGTAGACCATTCAAGAATGCGCTTTTCACGTCCATTTGATAAACGGTGAAATCTTTGTGTGCGGCGTAGGCTAGGAAAATTCTGATTGCTTCAAGTCAGGCTACCGGTGCAAAAGTTTCATCAAAATCTATTCCTTCTTCTTGAGAGTATCCTTTTGCAACGAGCCTTGCTTTATTCCTAACAATCACGCCTTCTTCGTTTGCTTTGTTCCGGAAGACCCATTTGGTTCCTACAACATTGTGGTTCGCCGGTCTTGGAACAAGTTCCCAAACATCATTTCTTTTGAATTGATCGAGCTCTTCTTGCGTAGCATGTATCCAATCCGGATCATTGAGAGCTTCGTCAACTTCTTTCGGTTGAATCTAAGATAGATAACACGTGAACAATGCTTCCATGGTAGATGATCTTGTTTTCACGCCTTCATGAATATTCCCAATAATTAATTCTGGAGGGTGATTTTTGAGCCATCTTAAATCTGGTTCAAAAGGGTGCATGGTACTGGGTGGATCCATTTGTTGTGTACTGGATGAGTTGGTTCGAATTTCCACATTTAATTCATTTTGGAATTGACCATCAACTTCACCAGTAACTTGATTACTAATTGGATCACCAACCTCAACCCGTACTGCATCACCATTCTCACGTGCGGCTTCACCACCAAAATTATTATTAAAAGAATTTCCAACTTCTTCTGGATGAGGTATGGGATTTTCTAGAGAATTAATTTCCAACTCATCTATTACCTGCAAAACATCATCTTCACACGTATCATTAGTATCACAAAAATCAATATGACACTTGTTACCATTTTGTTCGAATTCTTCGCCCAGAGCACCATTTTTGATCTGTGATTTTTCATCAAATACCACGTGTATGGATTCTTCAACCACCATTGATCTCTTATTCAAAACTCTGAACGCCTTGCTGGTAGCTGAATATCCTAGAAAAATTCCTTCATCTGCACGCTCATCAAAAGCTTTTAGATGCAATTTATCATTAATATGAATAAAACATTTGCATCCAAAAATATGAAAATAACCAATATTTGGTTTTCTCCCTTTACATAGCTCGTATGGCGTCTTCTTGTACTGCTTATGGATCATGCTTCGATTTTGCGCGTAACAAGCAGTGTTGATAGCTTCTGCCCAATAGCGTTTCGTGAGACCGGCAGCACTAATCATCACTCGTGCGGCTTCTTTGAGCGTCCGGTTTCTTCTTTCTGCAACACCGTTTTGTTGCGGTGTTCTTGCGGCAGATAATTGATGAGAAATTCCATGTGAATTGCAAAAAGCTTGTATAACTCCATTCACGAACTCGGTTCCGCGATCCGTTCGTATTTTTGATGTTTGCAATTCTTTCTCATTTTGTAGTTGCTTCAACAGCTTCGGTAGACCTTTCTCAACTTCATTTTTCTTTTTGAGAAACACGGTCCAAGTGTACCTGGAAAAATCATCAACAACAACGAGAGTATATTTCTTACCACTTACACTTATTGGATCAACCGGTCCAAATAAGTCCATATGTAGTAAGCTTAGCGATCTTGACATTGACCCGTGTGTCTTTGATTTGAATGATGATTTGATTTGCTTTCCGCGTTAGCATGCATCACACACTTGGTCTGTAACACCCCGTGTTACGACCCCTAAAACCAATTAATCATTTAATCATTTACCCAAAAGAAAGGACTAAATTTCAATAATTAATTAGGAAAAGGCCCACCATAGTCTAGAAGCTAATAAGAGCGTTCGCCCCAACTGTAACACCCCAGATTAGTTGTGTTTTATAAGTTTTAATAGTCTTGAGATGGTACTGTAACACCCCAAAATTTTAAAAATTTTGAGACTAATATAATAAAGGTAAATTCTCATTAAATCCCAAAACATAATGTAAGAGTACGGGGTGCTATGCCACACCTGAGCTAGAGAACTCAGGCGCACAAGCTAATAACTAATATCCTCAATAATGTCAATACATAAGCATGGCACGCAGGCCGAAAGGGAAACTATCTACTCTACGCTCCGAATCTCTAGCGCGTTCCAGTGACTACTCATCTGTGCCTGAAAGCCAAATATATCTGTTCAGCGAGAGATGCTAGTAACCCACTCCAATTATATCAAGAATAACACAATACGAAATTCCCAATTTTAACCTAGGGCTCTAATCAGATTCAAATCAATAAAATCATAGTTCATCTTTTAATCATCAAAACATCAAGATTCATCAAGAACATCACATAATCATCAAGAACCTCTTATCATCATCAAGATCATCAAGAACACACATAAAATCATCTTAGAATCATCAAGAACATATCATCAATATCATAAACGATTCATCAAGACACAAGTATAGAGAGGAGGCCAAAGAAGATAATTATAGCAAGGAAAATAGGTTTTGTATAATTTCCTTGGCTATGAAGGGTCTTTCTTTAAGATTCCTTCTTTCTTGATTTCTCCTAGGGGGATTCTTGGAACTTCTTGTGTGGTGAGAGATTATTGTGGTGTGGGTTCTAGGTGCCTTCTATGCCCCCTATTTATATACTTAAGGGTCCTTAACTAGGGCTAGTTCTATTCCTTCTAGGACTAGGGGATTGGGTTTAAGGATAAGGGCCCATGGACTATGGTGGGCCTTTCTTAATTAATTATTTAATGAGATTTATTTCTTCTTTTCCGGGTAAATAGTTAATTGGTTCATAGGTCGTAACACGGGGTGTTACACTCTCCCCCCTTATTGGGAAGCTTCGTCCCCGAAGCTTTGGTCCTCGTTGAGTGCCCTCGTCTCTTATCCTATGCTTTCGCCCTGGTTACCTTGTGTGAAGAGTTCAGGATAGCATTCTTTCATTGTGTCTTTGAGTTCCCATGTTGCTTCTTCGGTCTCATGGTTGGCCCAGAGGACTTTTACCATTTCTATGGCTCGCCGGCGGGTGGTTCTTGTCTTGGTGTCCAGTTTTCTTACGGGTTTTTCTTTGTAAGTTAGTGTGTCGTCGAGGCCCACGACCTCGGGTTGTAGCACGTGGCTTGGATCGTGTACATATTTCTTTAGTTGGGATATGTGGAATACGTTGTGTACCCGTTCCAGTTCAATGGGTAGGGCGAGGCGGTAGGCCAGGTTCCCGACTCTTTCTATGATTTCATAGGGGCCGATAAACTGGGGGCTGAGTTTCCCTTTCCTTCCGAACCTCATTACCCCTCGTGTGGGTGAGATTCTTACCCAAACTTTGTCTCCGGTGGTGAACTTGGGCGACCTTCATTCTTTCTTGTATGTGCTTGACTTTAGCCATGGTTTCATGTAAGTATTGGGGTCCTAGTGTTACTGGGCCGACCATGTCTTCCTAACATAGGGGGTTCTACATTTTTTACCGTACAGAGCTTCGTAGGGAGCCATGCGAATACTCGCGTAGTAGCTGTTGTTGTAGGAGAACTCGATGAGGTCTAGATGTTTTTTCCATGTCCCTTGGAAATCTAACATGCAGGCCCTTAGCATGTCTTCGAGAGTCTGGATGGTTCTCTTGGTTTGGCCGTCTGTAGTGGGGTGGAAGGCAGTGCTCAGATTCAGCTGTGTCCCTAGGGCTGTTTGTAGGGACTTCCAGAATTGTGAGAGGAACCTGGGATCCCTATCGGACACAATGTGTCGGGGGATCCCGTGGTATTTTACTACTCGGTTCAGGTAGGCCCGGGCTAGTTGCGTCATGGTCCATGTTTCTTTCATAGCAATGAACCGTGCTGTCTTGGTTAGCCGGTCCACTATCACTCAGATTTTATCCTTGCCGGTTGGTGTTGTGGGCAATCCCCCGACGAAATCTTTGGATATGGAGTCCCACTTTCCTTGTGGTATCTCCAGGGGTTGGACGAGTCCTTTGGGTTTGCATCGTTCGGCCTTTACTCTTTGGCAGTTCAGACATTTTCCCACGAACTTCCTTTTTCATGTTGGGCCACCAAAACATTTTTTTCACATCTTGGTATAGTTTGTCGCCTCCGGGGTGCACTGAGTATGGGGAGTTGTGTCCTTCTTTCAAGATTCGTTGCTTTAGGTGGGGGTGTGTTGCGGGCATGCACCACCTCCCTTGATAGCGGAGGCTGCCATCTTCGCATATTTCGAAGGGTCCGCCCTTTCCCTGAGTTAGGGTGACTCGAATTTTATTTAGTTCTGGATCTTGATGTTGTCCGGCCTTGATTTCTTCGAATAACGTGGGTATGACTCTGGCATTGAATAGGTGGATCTCAGAACTGGTTTGTCCTTGCTCTACTACCTCCAAATTCAACTTTTGGAAGTCCTTGTATAGCTGGTCAGGCAGGATCCAGGTGGTGTTGAGGGAGTGGTTAGTCTTTCGACTTAGGGCATCTGCCACAACGTTAGCCTTGCCTTCATGGTACTGGATGTCTAGGTCGTAATCTTTTATAAGTTCCAACCACCTTCATTGTCGCATGTTTAGGTCTTTCTGGGTGAAGATGTACTTTAGGCTTTTATGATCCGTGTAAATCTTGCATTGTACTCCATATAGGTAATGTCTCCAAATTTTCAGGGCGAACACGATGGCGGCTAGCTCGAGGTCGTGTGTGGGGTAATTTTCTTCGTGGGTTTTGAGTTGTCTAGATGCGTATGTGTTGGTCCCAAAAGAGGTAAGGTGAAAGTCTAGAGGGGGGGGCGGGGGGCGGGGGGTGAATAGACTTTCAAACTTTTTAGCACAGTACCACAATTGCTAAGCCAGAGATAAACCAAAACTCTTAACTAGATTGTTAGAGTATGGTTCACAGCGGAAATAAATAAACGATACGGTGTGTGTGTAGATTGTGTCAAGATTATTCTCGTGAGAAGCAAGCAAGAGCAGTAAGTAAAGAAAGCAGTAAAGAACACAAGGCAATTTATAGTGGTTCGCGAGGTGATGTAATCCTCCTACTCCACTTGCTCTTTTCTCCAAGAGCCAAGTCACTATATCCACCACTTCTTGGTTCCAAGATACAATGAATTCCGTGATCTAGTGCTTTGATCACCAAGCCCACACTAATCACGCCCAGTGCCTACAACACTGCTGCTTCGGGTTTCACGTCGCCGCGTTACTTTCCCAGGATTTCACGACTCCGCGTTACTTTCCCCCCCGTCTTCTACGATCCGGTAGAAACGTATCTTCCGTGATCTAGTGCTTTGATCACAAAGCCCGCACTAATCACGGCCAATGTCCTTCGACACTGCTGCTTCGGATCTCACAGCTCCGTGTGACAATCCAGGATTTCACAACTCCGTGTTAGTTTCCTCCTTTCCCTTGTTTTGCTCAAAAACAAGTTTTGCCTTGATTCCAACTTTTGAGACTCTGTAGATGATCTTCGATGGTGCGCTGAGTCTCTTGAAGTTGATGAAGATTTTAACACTTTTGGATATTTCTTTTCTAAGCTCTGTATCACTCTGAGTGTTTATCTCACAAAGAATATATCAATTTAAGCTCCTAAGATGGAAAGCTTTCTTTGAATTTTGTATGCTCTGTTTAGCTCTGTATTCTTGCTCTATTGCGTTTTGCTTCTGCTTTCCACTGCTTCAATCTTCATCTATTTATAGCTGGTAATGAGAATATTTCCGTTGGAGAGAAACGTTCTCATTTTTGAATTTCATCCAGCTGTATAGCCTTTGCAGAGGATAAGATAACGTTGCAGATATGTCAGAGATTCTCTGCAAGTTGAGCTTGAGATTTTTGCAAAAATGGCGTCCCATGAATCTCCATCTGGTGTAGATCATGCCTCTTGGGATTTTTATCTTCAAAATATAATCTCCAATATAATCCCTCACTAGTTAGACTAGTATTTATGCGTATTTTTACTTCTGCAACTTCTTCTCATATTTTCCTCTGTTATTCACGTGTCTGGTTTGCGTATTTTTGCTTTTTGCTTCTGCAACTTCTTGCGTATTTTTGCTTTTTTGCTTCTGCAACTTCATATTTTCCTCTGTTATTCACGTGTCTGGTTTGCGTATTTATTTTCCTCTGTTGTTATTCACGTGTCTAGGTCTGTATACTGCTTCCAGACTTCATTTCTTCAATTGACTTGGGAAATCTCTTCCTTTGTGAAAATTCATCCCTTTCTCTTCCTTTGTGAAACTTCATCCCTTGCTATTTTGGGAAATGAAATCTCTATCCTTGCTAGATTTGGACTTGCAAACTTCATCCCTTTCTCTTCCTTTGTGAAACTTCATCCCTTGCTATTTTGGGAAATGAAATCTCTATCCCTTGCTAGATTTGGACTTGCAATCTCATCCCTTGTAATTTAGGAAATCTCATCCTCTTTGACTTTGTAAATTGCTCTCTCATCCTCTTTGGCTTTGCAAATTGCATCCATTCAACCAAACCATCGCCTCATACTTTAACTGATGGAATTAAACTTGGCTTCTTTAAAATATGTGGGATGCGAGATTCGAACCTATGATCTTGCACATAATATTTCAAGTTTCTACCATCTCATCCGTACAACCTTTTGGTTATCTTCTTGTTTCACTTGGTGTACTCCTTTCTTTCCATAGATGCTTGATCTTCAAGATAGCTTCATGCAAACTTTAAGTCACGTTCTTTCTTCTTCGAGATTTCTTGAGGGATTTCTTATTGAATATCATACGCATACATCTTTCTCTTTTGTTTTCCATTTTCACTAGGCAAATTCTTGATTTTAGGCTTTATATCTTCTTCATCCATTTCCTCAACTAATGAATTTATTTTTCCCTTTCTTGGTCTATGACTCGACTAGTCTAATAAAATAAAATTGGGGATCTACGAATTACAATATGGCATATCAAAATCTATTACAGTTTATTCCTAACAATTTCCCCCCTTTTGATAATGCCATAACCTATACTCAAACATTGGCTTTAAGTCTTTGAAAAATATTTTCATTTTTGCTCAATTTTATTTTGACAAAGCCAAGATGAGTTTGACAAAAATAATTCTAGGGAAAAGGAAAACTTGTGAATTAATTCAGACAAGTCCTATACGCATCCTTGATTAATTTTTAATCAATTTTTATCTTTTCAAATTTTTGCATGCGTTTAACAATTCTTGTCTTTTAATTCACGAACTAATACATGATAGCCAAAATAAATCAAAACAGACTTAGATCAGACCATGGGAAATATTTATTCATATTAGTCGATTAGAGGAAATATTATTGTAACCAAAATCATAGAAATTCAAAACATCATATTCTTGAGGAATTTATGCTTGATTACCTTCTGGGTTTCTTGACTCCCATGTCAGCTTTCAATATATCCTTGATATGTTCTCTCATCTTGCAGATATCATTTTTGAACTTCTCACATTCAAATCTTTTAGTCACATTTCCAGCCATGTAATGTCCAAATGCCTCTTTAATATTGGTGCCCGGAAGAGCTCCGGCTTCCCACCAAATTATGCATTCTTCAAAGCTTCTTTGGAGTCCCAAACTTTCACCATTATTGTTGGTATAGTCTCTGAGCTCATACCACATCTCGGTTTGCTTCCTTTTTGCTTTTTCTTCCTTATTCTTCTCAGAAATCCATTGAGCTTGATCAGCTTTGGGCCATCTTTTCACCATACTTGGCACATTCTCGGATGTCCAAATTTTCTGCGGTGTTGCGGTTCCCTTTGAGCATTCGAACCATCCTCGAGTTTTGGCAACTTTAGATGAGCTTGATCCAAGACTCGGATTTGCAAATTGAGCGAAACCAACTTGGGATTGTTGACCACGTCCTCGGCCTCGGCCTTTTGTTGGTGCGGCGGTCAAAACTGGTTGTTGCGGTTGACTTCCAATGATGAATTCATGTTGTTGTAAAGCCAGATGATTGAGAATTTCTTCCACCCTTATGGCATTATCAATCAAAAAGCCAAGGGATTTGGAATGTTGTTCTTGATTGGCTTTAACAAGCTTAACTTCATCATGTGTTTTGAGAGAAACATCCTGCAAATTAGATATTTTGTTAGCCATAGAGGATAATTCTACCTCAAGGTGATTTATCCTTGTCTCCTGGTCTTGTATGGCTTTTATTTGTCTCATGTGTCTTTCATTGTTGATCTTCTCGGTAGCTTCTCGTTCCTTCTTCATCAGTTGGATTATCTCCAATAATCCTTCGGTGAGATCTCCTTTTAGATGTCTTTCGGCTCTGTCTATCTTTGTTTGCAGAGCGTTTTGATGTTCCAATAGCTCCTTCAAATTTGTTCGTGTGTCCTCAAAGTGTTGCAAAGAGAGATGTCCTTGCTCGGTAAGAGTTGTTCCAATCTTTTGACACACAACATCACTTGATTCTGTAACTTTTGCAAATAGTGATGTTAACAAATCATCTTCATCTTCTTCCCGGGTTCGGCTTCTACTCATGTTCAGAGAGTGTAGACTTTTGAATAAATTCCTTCGTGGATCACCAAGAACTGGATTTTCAACAGGCTGCAAATTTTCTTCTGGTGATTCAGCTTCTTCAAGATGATTTTCAATTTCTTCTTCAATAACCTCTGTTCTTGAAATAATCTCTGTATTTAAATTGGCTTCCAGAGAGGTGTTTTGAAGTGACATCATAGAGGTGTTATTGTGCACTGTCGCTTCATATAAGTATTCCCCCCCCCCCAATTGACGGTCTGATTTCACCATCAATTTGGTCTCTTAATTCATCCCTTGTAGGGTCCATTGCATTTATATCAATGTTGGTGGGGGTCACATTTGATATCAAAAGTTCAGCACAGTGAACTCTGACAGGAATAAACTCATGCATTTCAGAAGCTAAAATTGGAACCTCTACAAGTGTACTTCCTTCATTCGCCCTTTCTTCAAAATTTTCAAGAAAATCATTGGCTATATTAATTGAAGTATCACCTGGATGTCGATGAGTGTCATTCAACGATCTGTGTAGAGCAATATGTAATCTCACTTCATTCTCTTTTTCAATATCATTTGTATAGACTTGATTGGCATCTTCTTGAGTTGCTGCGGCTACTCGTTTTCCCTTACTGTTCTTTTCTTGAAGCTTCAGCCTATAAACTTGATTTGCATCCATGTTTAGTGCTTCAAGCATTGAGTTAGTTCCTAGCCATTCAAAGGCTAATTCTTCACTTTGTATCAACTCTGAATCAACTTTGGAGATAAAAGAGTGATATCTTTCAAGTCTCCATTCCTTCCATGTTTGAACACGGTTTAATTCCTTCATCAGTTCCGGATCATCTCGAGTTTGTGTTTTGTCGAACACAATGGGTTCAACATTAGCTTCAACTGCAGATTGATTCGAGATTCTCCTTTGCAAGTCATTGGAAACTTGCACTTCAACTCCTGCAAACTCCATTCGAGTGGTATCTTCTTCCATTGGCATCTCGAGTATCTCAACTTCATGAGCTTCAGACTCTGCCACTTCCTGGAATGGAATAAGTGCTACAGCCGAGCTTACAGCTTCTTGATCTCTGTTGCTTGGGTTGCTAGAACCCATGTGTGCACTTGCTGCAGATTGAGTTTTATTGTTCCTTTTTCGAGAGCTTTGAGGTGTGCTTGTAGAACCACCTCCTTCTGATCCTTTTCTTCGATTTTTTTTCTTGCCATAGTCGGGTCCAAATTTTCTGAAAAGAGTTCTGTAGATTCCAACATTTTTGTGTCTTCTGAGAGGCACATTCTTCTTTCTCAGAATTTCTCCAACAATAAGTCCATACCCAACTTTATGCAAAAAGTGATTTCCTTCAAGTGGTCTGCCATGAGGTTTTGCATTGTTCACAAAGAATAATAGCCGGTTGAAGATGTATTTTGCCCAGTTGAATTTTATTCCTTGCATGATTCCATTCATCAGACTCACGGATGTTCCAGATAAATCATCCACACTTCCAAGCTTATTGTCCAGAATCTTGTACATCATCTCTATGAGCATATCATATTCTGGATTCAGCACGTTCTTTGGCTTGGTTGAGTCATGAATCACAGGTGCTTTTGGACCACGAATTTCGTTCCAGAAGGATTGAGCATCATAATGGTGAGCTTCTGGCATTAGCTCCGAATTAGGAAATTTGAAGCACTCCTTGATATCTTTTTCACAAATTTTAACATCTGTTCTTCCAACTTTAGAGTGAATCACGCTGTTCTTCACAATGGCATGCAAATAGAACTCGGTCACATCTGTTTCAAAAATTCCAACGTATTTGTAGGTGAAGAAATCGTATAGTCCACAATCCTTCAAAGCATTGAGAATTTTCTTCGCTATTTCTTTGTCGACTGCTCCAATCATGAAAAACTCTGGATTGAGTGTCATCCCATCGATCAATTGTTGTTGTAGAGTAAGCAGATTTTGGGTTGCATGGCTTTGGTTCCAGACATGGTGTTCGCCGGTGAGATTGAGAGCTTGAGAGAGAGAGAGATTTCTGATCTTGGTAGAACTGGAATTCTTGTCTGAGAAGAATACGAAGGGTTTCGTATGGTTTAAGAAGATTTACGAGGGGGTCTAATTCTCAGAGAGAAATCTCAATTGAGACCTTTAGAATAAGTGTGGTGACAAGACACTTTTAGGGGTGGAGGTGTCTTTTGGTTAAGGTGTTACTAGGAGAGAGAAAAAGGTTATTATTAGCAGACAAGGGCATTAAATGCCTCACAGTCTCTTAGGTACTCTATATACGTAAGGTGTATAGAGTAATATGATTATGAATGGACACATCTGATTATTTTTGAAGATTTGGGAGAGAGGTTGGATTTGGGAGGAGATTTACGAGAGAGAGGATCTGATTTTGTGAGAGAGGGTGAGATTTTTGTGGGATTTAATTTATGGGTGGAAGTTTAAGAGGTATAGGTTTGAAAGGTGAAGAGTTTTAATGGGATTGGGTTTTATGGGGTAGAGGTTTAAAGGGTGGAGGTTTTCAATCCAATCTGATCTCTTCCTTTTTCATCTCAAAAACACTTTCACGTTAGATGTATCATATAAAATCACATAATTATAATCACACAAATCACACACATATCCGTAAATCTCACATATAATTTCGACACATATATGGACATTTAAAATATAGCAATTAAATCACATCCATATATATACATGTATAAGCACGGTAAACTCCCAATTAAAATAAACACAGATTTAGAAAATTAGTCAAATTTCAATTAAACACCTACAATATACATACACATATACGGTAGTTTCTAAAACACACAATTGTAAACACAATCAAATAAATACTCAAATATTTAGAAACTAGCCAATTATTTTAGATACCAATTAAAATAAACTAATTAAAAACAATTAGTACATAAGTATAAACCAAATTATAGATCATATATCACAAATAAATTGTTCATGCAAACAAATTAACACAAACATGAACATAACTTGCGGTCCAAGTAACGATCAAAACATGCAATTCAAAAAAAAATTAGATTAAGTAAAAATTGCACATTTAGTCACATTAATTTGCATGACATATAAAATCACGTTAAACACTACATGCAAATATATAATTGAAAACTTAACACATTTAGCAAATTAGTTTACATGAAAATTAAGCACATAGAAATATGTAAACACGTAAAACATATAATAGCATATAAACACGTAGAACACATAATTTGAGCATATGTATCATTTTAGATCAAGAGATTAAGTTCAGTGATACTTAGCTCATTTCAAGCATTCCCAACTCATGCCTAAAAGTAGAAAATCTCGTTTCGCATAAAGGCTTTGTGAGAATATCTGCAACTTGGTTCTCCGTAGGGATATACTCGATTTTTAGATCTTTCTTTTCAACATGATCCCTTATGAAATGATGCCGTATGTCGATATGTTTGGTTCTTGAGTGAAACACTGGATTGTGGGTGATAGCGATTGCACTTGTATTGTCACAAAATATGCTAACATCGTCGCAATTCACTCCATAATCCTTCAATTGTTGCTTCATCCACAAAATTTGAGCACAACAACTTCCTGCAGCAATATATTCGGCCTCGGCGGTACTAGTTGCGATGGAATTTTGCTTTTTGCTAAACCAAGAAACAAGCCTTCCTCCCAGGAATTGACACGTTCCGGAGGTGCTTTTTCTGTCTATTTTACAACCTGCAAAATCCGCATCTGAAAAACTAGTTAGCGTAAAATCTGTACCTTTAGGATACCACAATCCAACATTGATTGTGCCCTTCAAGTATCTTATGATTTTCTTTGTTGCGGTGAGGTGGCTTTCTTTTGGATTTGCTTGGAATCTTGCACACACTCCCACAACATAAGAAATGTCCGGCCTGCTTGCAGTGAGGTATAGTAGTGAACCAATCATTCCTCTATACTTCATTTGTTCGACATCTTTTCCATCTTCGTCTTTGTCTAGGCTTATTGATGTACTCATTGGAATTTTGATCGATGATTTTCCATCAAGGCCAAACTTCTTTATCAAGTCGCGGGTGTACTTTGCTTGATTGATGAATATTCCTTCCTTCAATTGTTTGACTTGTAAGCCCAAGAAATAATTCAATTCACCCATCATGCTCATTTCAAATTTATTCTGCATAAGCTTTGAAAATTTCTCACACAAAGAATTGTTAGTGCTTCCAAAAATAATATCATCAACATATATTTGCACTAATAAAATATGATCACCATCTTGAATTCTTAAGAGAGTTTTGTCAACAAGGCCTTTGGTGAATCCACAGCTTATCAAGAACATTGACAAGGTGTCATACCCAGCTCTAGGTGCTTGTTTCAACCCATACAATGCCTTTTTAAGTTTGTAGACTTTATCACCTTCGCCTTTTACATCAAAACCTGGGGGTTGTTCGACATAAACTTCTTCTTCGAGTAGTCCATTCAAGAATGCGCTTTTCACGTCCATTTGATAAACAGTAAAATCTTTGTGTGTGGCGTAGGCTAGGAAAATCCTTATAGCTTCGAGTCTGGCTACCGGTGCAAAGGTTTCATCAAAATCTATTCCTTCTTCTTGAGAGTATCCTTTTGGACCGAGCCTTGCTTTATTCCTAACAATCACGCCTTCTTCGTTTGCTTTGTTCCGGAAGACCCATTTAGTTCCTACAACATTGTGGTTCATTGGTCTTGGAACAAGTTCGCAAACGTCATTTCTTTTGAATTGATCGAGTTCCTCTTGCATGGCGTCAATCCAACTTGGATCATTTAGAGCTTCGTCCACTTCTTTTGGTTCAATCTGTGATAAATAACATGTGAACAATGCTTCCATGGTAGATGATCTTGTTTTCACGCCATCTCGAACATTTCCGATCACTAATTCTGGTGGGTGATTTTTTGAGCCATCTTAAGTCTGGTTCAAAAGGGTGCATGGTGCTGGGTGGGTTTACTGGTTGAGAAGAGGTAGCACTGTTTCGAATTTCTGCTTCATTTTCTAGATTTCCAATTTCTCCAGTAATTGCATCCAAGGGTTGATTTGCAATTTCCACTTCAACTGCATCCCTGGGTTGATTTGCAATTTCAACACCAATTGCATCCCGCACTTCATTTCTTACTAGATGAGAGATGGGATTTTCTAGAGAATTAATTTCCAACTCATCCATTCCCTGCAAAATATTTTCTTCACACGTATCATCAGTATCACAAAAATCAATATGACACTTGTTACCATTTTGCTCAATATTTTCACCATTTTCGTCCAGATCATCAATATTGACGTGTGATTTTTCATCAAATACCACGTGTATGGATTCTTCAACCACCATTGTTCTTTTGTTCAACACTCTGAATGCTTTGCTGGTAGTCGAATATCCTAGAAAAATTCCTTCATCTGCACGCTCATCAAAAGCTTTTAGATGCAATTTATCATTAATATGAATAAAGCACTTGCATCCAAAAATATGAAAATAACCAATATTTGGTTTTCTCCCTTTATAAAGCTCATATGGCGTCTTGCTATACTGCTTGTGGATCATGCTTCGATTTTGCGTATAGCAAGTTGTGTTGATAGCTTCCGCCCAATATCTTTTCGGGAAACCGGCTGCACTAATCTTCACTCGTGCGGCTTCTTTAAGCGTCCGGTTTCTTCTTTCGGCAACACCGTTTTGTTGTGGTGTTCTTGCGGCAGATAATTGATGAGAAATTCCATGTGAATTGCAAAAAGCTTGTATAACTCCATTCACGAACTCGGTTCCACGATCGGTTCGGATTTTTGATATTTGCAATTCTTTCTCATTTTGTAGTTGCTTCAACAGCTTCGGCAACATTTGTTCAACTTCATTTTTCTTCTTGAGAAACACGGTCCAAGTGTACTTGGAAAAATCATAAACAACAACAAGAGTATATTTCTTACCACTTACACTTATTGGATCAACCGGTCCAAATAAGTCCATGTGTAACAAGCTTAGCGGTCTTGATGTTGATTCGTGCGTCTTAGACTTGAATGATGATTTGATTTGCTTTCCACGTTGGCATGCATCACACACTTGGTCTTTCTTGAAGATAATACTTGGTAGACCTTCAACTAGATTTTTCTTTGCAAGCTGATTGATAGTCTTGAAGTTTAAATGGTTGAGCTTTTTGTGCCATTCCCAATTTGTTTCATTCGAATTTCTGGCCATTAAGCATACGGAATCTTTGCTTGTGCTCCAATCAACAATATACATGTTCTTTCGCCTTTTTCCAGTGAGCACAACTTCATTTGAGAGCTCATTTTTGATTAGGCAATTATCTTTGGAAAATTCCACAAGATAGCCTTTATCACAAAATTGACTAGTGCTCAAGAAATTGAATTTTAGGCCTTCAACAAATGAAACATCTTCGATCTTTAAACCATTTCTTTCAATTGTACCAACTCCTTTTGTAGTTCCATAATTTAGATTTCCTCCAAATATAACTTTTGGTCCATCGATTTTCTTGAAATTCACTAGACAAGATTTATTTCTAGTCATGTGGCGTGAGCAACCACTGTCGATGTACCAAACATCCTACAAAAAAAGATTAGTTGGTTTTAGGTACCCATACTTGCTTGGGTCCTTTGCTGTTAGTAATTTTTGGTAACCAAACCCACCTAGATCCTATTGAATTAAGATAAGGCGGTTTGTAACCATTTGAAACACGATAATCATAATTAACTTTTGAAAACATTTTTGGCGCCGGATTTTGAAAAACATTTTTAAACTTAGGCACCTGGGAAGAGGATTGTTGCTTTCGTCTATAAGAAGCATTAAAACAAGATTTACACAACCAATCCTTTTGAGTGGAATAAAATCTTCCATCTCTATTTCTAGAAAAGCTTCCCTCTTTTCTAAAAATTCTTTTTGCACTTGACTCTTTGGCATATCTTTGCTTGAAGAATTTTTGTTGCTTTGCCGTAGTATTGAACTGTTTTGGCCTATCAACATTCAACTTTGCTTTCTCATGATAGCCAAGTCCTTGTCTCATTGTGCTATACTGACTTTTAACAAATTTTACCACTTGCACTTTATTAGTTAAAGGAGTAGTAAGATCAGTCAGTTTCGGAGGGGTTTGAGAACATGTGGAGTCATAACCGATTCCGGTTCTATCTCCTGATGACTTTTGCATGTCTACCATTTTATCCATAATTTTGGACGAATTAGTAAACGTAGCAATGGTAGCCCGAAGGTTATGTTCTCTAACCTCTCTTGCTTTACACGCTTCTTGAAGTTGAATATTTTCACTCTTCAAGTTACTCACTTCAAGTAAAGCATCTTGCAATTTTTTATTCATCTCTTCTTTTTCCAGAATTAGAATATTATTGCGCTCCTTGAGTTGAGGATGAGTGAGCATAATCTCTTGACAATCTCGCATTAGACTGCCAATAGATTCACGAGAAAAAGAGGAATTAACAGAATTGAAATAATTCGATGTTACCTCTTCTTCCTCTGCTCCAAGAGCCATAAAGCACTCTTCACTTGAACTCAACTCAATTGATATGCATATTAGAGCCGTGTCATCTTCCTAACTTGAGCTTTCATCACTTGATGACAATCCATTCGACTCATCATTTTCATTTGGTTCATTGCTAACGACAGCTTTTCTTTTGTCGCGCTTGAACCTTCGATCTTTGCTTTTGGATTTATTCGGTGTAGATTCAACATTTATGCCTTGATACTTGCTAACGATCGGATACGGACAATTTATTTTGAAATGTCCGGGTTTGCGGCAATTGTAGCATAAATTGTTGTTTTCTTCGACTTTCTCTTCTTGTGTCGTGCGAGAGACATAATTTCCACGAGCAGAATTTTTGTTGTCTCCTTTCCGCATGAACCTTTTGAATTTTCTAACAAAAAGAGCAAATTGTTCGTCAGTTATAAAATCAATATTATCTACTGACCTGGAGGTTGATGGTTGTTCGGCCATTAGAGCTGGATTTCGAATTTCATGAACTTCATCATCTTTGGCCTTCATTTCGAACTCATATGCTTTAAGATCACTAAATAATTTGTCGGTTGACAATATTCTTAGATCTCGGTGATCTCGCATAGCCGTAACCTTCATATCCCATGTAGATGGTAAGCCTCGTAGAACTTTGAGATTAATTTCCTTTTGGCTAATATTTTTGCCAAGGTCATTAATTTCTCCAAGGATTTTGATCATTCGAGCTTCCATATCAACAATGGATTCGTTTGAGAGCATTTTGAAGTCCTCGAACTTCTTCATAGCAATAGTGAGCTTGTTATCTTTTTCTTGTTCATCTCCTTCTCCGATCTTGATGAGAGTATCCCAAATTTCTTTTGCACTTGTACATTTTCGCACTTTTGGGAATATTGTATCATCAATGGCTTTGAACAGAATATCTTTGGCAATGTTGTCAAGATTGTTCCTCTTTCTATCATCCGATGTCCATTCCGATTTTGGCTTTGGTACGAATTGTTGAGCATCCGGAGATAGAAGAAAAGTCGTATTTACTTTCAATATTTCGATCGGGCCAGTAGAAATAACTTCCCACATTTCATCGTGTAAAGCTGATAGATGAACCTGCATACGAACTTTCCAATCATCAAATTTATCAAGCGAGAATAATAGATTTTGAGCTAAATCTTTATTCATCTTCTCGGTGGATACGAGAGACAAATAATCCAATTTACACACACTGGGTAAGATGGATCTACCTAGCAGTCAGAAACAAGTTTGACTCAATTAGGCAACGTGCTTTGAAAGCAAATTGGCCTAAATAGACAGCCTGCTCTGATACCAATTGTTGGTATCAGTTAAAGACAAAATCTGACTCGGATAGGCACCAGCTCTGATACCAATTGTTGGTCCCAAAAGAGGTAAGGTGAAAGTCTAGAGGGGGGGGGGGGTGAATAGACTTTCAAACTTTTTAGCACAGTACCACAATTGCTATGCCAGAGATAAACCAAAACTCTTAACTAGATTGTTAGAGTATGGTGCACAGCGGAAATAAATAAACGATACGGTGTGTGTGTAGATTGTGTCAAGATTATTCTCGTGAGAAGCAAGCAAGAGCAGTAAGTAAAGAAAGTAGTAAAGAACACAAGGCAATTTATAGTGGTTCGCGAGGTGATGTAATCCTCCTACTCCACTTGCTCTTTTCTCCAAGAGCCAATTCACTATATCCACCACTTCTTGGTTCCAAGATACAATGAATTCCGTGATCTAGTGCTTTGATCACCAAGCCCGCACTAACCACGCCCAGTGCCTACAACACTGCTGCTTCGGGTTTCACGTCGCCGCGTTACTTTCCAAGGATTTCACGACTCCGCGTTACTTTCCCCCCGTCTTCTACGATCCGGTAGAAACGTATCTTCCGTGATCTAGTGCTTTGATCACAAAGCCCGCACTAATCACGCCCAATGTCCTCCGACACTGCTGCTTCGGATCTCACAGCTCCGTGTGACAATCCAGGATTTCACAACTCCGTGTTAGTTTCCTCCTTTCCCTTGTTTTGCTCAAAAACAAGTTTTGCCTTGATTCCAACTTTTGAGACTCTGTAGATGATCTTTGATGGTGCGCTGAGTCTCTTGAAGTTGATGAAGATTTTAACACTCTTGGATATTTCTTTTCTAAGCTCTGTGTCACTCTGAGTGTTTATCTCACAAAGAATATATCAATTTAAGCTCCTAAGATGGAAAGCTTTCTTTGAATTTTGTATGCTCTGTTTAGCTCTGTATTCTTGCTCTATTGCGTTCTTGCTCCTGCTTTCCACTGCTTCAATCTTCATCTATTTATAGCTGGTAATGAGAATATTTCCGTTGGAGAGAAACGTTCTCATTTTTTAATTTCATCCAGCTGTATATCCTTTTCAGAGGATAAGATAACGTTGCAGATATGTCAGAGATTCTCTGCAAGTTGAGCTTGAGATTTTTGAAAAAATGGCGTCCCATGAATCTCCATCTGGTGTAGATCACGCCTCTTGGGATTTTTATCTTCAAAATATAATCTCCAATATAATCCCTCACTAGTTAGACTAGTATTTTTGCTTCTCCAACTTCTTCTCATATTTTCCTCTGTTATTCACGTGTCTGGATATGTATATTTTTGCTTCTGCAACTTCTTCTCATATTTTCCTCTGTTATTCACGTGTCTGGATATGTATACTGCTTCCAGACTTCATCTCCTCAGTTGACTTGGGAAATCTCTTCCTTTGTGAAACTTCATCCCTTGCTATTTTGGGAAATGAAATCTCTATCCCTTGCTAGATGATTTCTTCCTTTGTGAAACTTCATCCCTTGCTATTTTGGGAAATGAAATCTCTATCCCTTGCTAGATTTGTCAATTGAAATCTGATCCCTTACTTGATTTGGACTTGCAATCTCATCCCTTGTAATTTATATCTCCAATTGAATTGAAGCCTTGTAGATCTCATCCCTTCAAATTGAAATTGCCTTCCCTTCATCCCGACGTCAATTTGGAAATCTCATCCTCTCCGGAAATCTCATTCCATAGTCAAATTGGAAATCTCATCCCATTTGACTTTGCAAATTGCATCCCTTCGACCAAACCATCGCCTCATACTTTAACTGATGGAATTAAACTTGGCTTCTTTAAAATATGTGGGATGCGAGATTCAAACCTGTGACCTTACACATAATATTTCAAGCTTCTACCATCTCATCCGTACAACCTTTTGGTTATCTTCTTGTTTCACTTGGTGTACTCCTTTCTTTCCATAGATGCTTGATCTTCAAGATAGCTTCATGCAAACTTTAAGTCACGTTCTTTCTTCTTCGGGATTTCTTGAGGGATTTCTTCTTGAATATCATACGCATACATCTTCCTCTTTTGTTTGCCATTTTCACTAGGCAAATTCTTGATTTTAGGCTTTATATCTTCTTCATCCATTTCCTCAACTAATGAATTTATTTTTCCCTTTCTTGGTCTATGACTCGACTAGTCTAATAAAATAAAATTGGGGATCTACGAATTACAATATGGCATATCAAAATCTATTACAATTTATTCCTAACAGTATGCTATTACCTTGCATTTTTGCATTAGTACGCATCCCAACCCTTTTTTGGAGGCGTCGCTGAAGACTTCGAATCCTTCCATCCCATATGGGAGGGCTAGGACGGGAGCCGTGGTCAGCTTCTCTTTCAATTCTTGAAATGCTGTGGTGCAGTTGTTGTCCCATTGAAAAGGGGTTTCCTTTTTCATGAGCCTGGTGAGAGGCTGAGCTATCTTGGTAAAGTCGGGTACGAACCTTCTATAATAGCCAGCTAGGCCTAGGAAGCTTCTGATCTCCGAAAGTGATTTTGGGGTGGGCCATTCCTTGACGGCGTGGATTTTGGTGGGGTCCACCTTGATCCCTTCTTTGGTTATTACGTGGCCCAGGAAGGCTACGTTGTCTTTCCAGAATTCACATTTAGAGAACTTGGCGTATAGTTGGTGTTCTCGTAGGGTTTGCAAGGTTGTGCGGAGGTGCCTCTCGTGTTCCTCCATGTTTTGGGAGTAGACCAGGATGTTATCGATGAATACAATGACGAAATTATCTAGGTGGGGCCGGAATACACGATTCATGAGGTCCATGAATATAGCGGGTGCATTGGTGAGTCCGAAGGGCATCACCGTGAATTCGTAATGGCCGTAGTGTGTGCGAAAGGCCGTTTTCTGAATATCTGGGTTGGTCACCTTTATCTGGTGGTATCCAGACCTTAAATCAATTTTCGAGAACACCCCGGCTCCATTGAGTTGGTCGAACTAGTCGTCGATTCGGGGAAGAGGGTATTTATTCTTTATTGTGACTTGATTTAGTTCCCTGTAGTCGATGCACAGGCGCATGCTCCCATCTTTCTTTTTAACAAATAATACTGGTGCTCCCCATGGTGAGGTGCTGGGGCGGATATACCCCTTATCTAGTAGTTCCTGAAGTTGTGTTTTCAATTCTTTCACTTCCTTCGGTGCCAGCCTGTAGGGTGGTTTAGAGATCGGGGCAGCGCCTGGTATTAGGTCTATCGTGAACTCGACTTCTCTGGTTGGGGGTGCTCCGGGGATTTCGTCCGGGAAGACATCGGTGAATTCGTTTACCACTGGAATGGTTTGGGGTTCGACTATTTCGGTGTTGAGGTTTTTGACCGAGCATAGGAAGGCTTCGTTCCCTTGGGTTAGATATTTCTTCATTTTTATCATGCTTACTAATTTGATTTCTGGATCCTTGTGGGTTTCGTGGTAGGATACCCTTTTGCCGTTTGGTCCCCGTAGGACCACTTTTTGTTCACCGCATAGGATTTGCGCTTGGAATTTCCTTAACCAATCCATGCCCAAGATCACTTGTACCCCATCTAGTCTGAATTGTATTAGGTTGCTAGGGAATTCCACTCCTTCGATGGTGATTATTATGTTTTTGTACATGCGGTCAAATTTTATGATTTCACCAAATGCCACCTTGACCTGGAGTTGTACTTTGGTGCCGGTGCTGAGACCGAGGTGGGCGGTGAATTCGGTGGCTATAAATGAGTTGGTAGCCCCTGAGTCAAATAGTACGGTGGCGGGGGTGGCGTGTACAAGGAAGGTTCTGGAGACTATGTTACTATCTCCGATTTTGGCTTTGCTTATGGTAAGGATCCTTCCTTGAGTGGCCGGTGTTGCGTTGTTGTGGGGCGAGGTGGTTTTGGCGGCCTTAGGCTCCCGGGGGAAGTTCGTGTGGTTTTCTTTAGATTTCCTTTTGTGTCTCAGGCGTGTTTCCTATGGTTCGTCTGGTATTTGTTGTAGTTGGAGTGCCTTGGCATAGGCTTCTTCGAGAGTTCTCGGTTCTTGTATAGTTAGGGCCTTCTGGTCTTCGGGATTGAGGCCTTTTATGAATTTTTTTTTTTTGATTGTTTCTATAGGTACTAGCTCGGGGGTGAGGCGAGCTAGCTTGAGGAACTGCCGGTAGTATTCTGTGATTGGGGTCGCTTCCTGTTTTAGATGGAGGAATTCTTCGTACATGGTTGCTTTCAGGTGACTGGGGTAGAATTGTTCCCGTAGTCGTGTTTTTAGGGCTTCCCAATTGAACCCGGGCTTTGTTCACAATTGGGTTTCTCGTGGACCCACCAGGTGTCGGCCCCGTGTCTGTAGTAGAAGGAGGCCGCCTCTACTTGGTGGCTTTCCGGGCATCCTGTTGCCCTGAATATTTTGTCAAAGGTTCCGATCCATTCATCGTGGATCGTGGGATTTTCGTCCCCTGAGAAGGTGGGCGGTTGGTGTTCCGAGACTTGGCGGAGGACCGCAGCTCATGTAAAAAAACGTTTGATCGCAACCAAACGCTGGACCGCAGCCAGCTTCTGAACCGCAGCTCAGGAATAACCAATTTGATCGCAACCAAATTGGGGTATCATGCACACATAACACATAGCAAGCACATGCAACCCATATTAACATAATGGGAAGGGGAGAAAACGTATAATGAAACCTATGCGTGGTCATCCACATACTAGGAAAAATCCTAACGGGTTCATACTTCTTTCACCTAGGCCAACGGGACACCAATTCCACTAGCATGCGACATATATACATATATAAGACTCGTTTATCCTAGGAATGGTACCCGAAACATCGAACCAGACTTAGGCACGGCAAACGGAGTCCGTTGGACACCACGAGGGTCGGGGAAACATCAAATGGGGAAGCCGGAGTCCCGAGTTGGACAATTTCCAGCGGGTAGCCGGTGGGTGGAGGACCACCCGCCGGCTGCCCGCCGGCGACAAGTCTCCGGGCAGCGGGTGCCCGGCGGGCAGTCCCATTCCCGCCAGCTGCCCGCTGCCGGCGACGCCCTTCTCGGCCAGCGGGTAGGTGGCGGGTCCCCCTACCCCCACCTACCCCCCACTGACTCTTTATCAAAATAAACGTCCCGGGATCCGTTGTGGAACCCGAAACCATGCTTAGACACTTTTAAACGCAATTGATGACACCACGTAGACAATTAACGGATCAAAAACAAGAATCATATAGCACATATCCTACCATGACCCTTCTAAACATAATCAACACCCGAACATGCGAAATCCCACCCCAATTATATCAAGAATAACACAATACGAAATCCCCAATTTTAACCTAGGGCTCTAATCATATTCAAATCAATAAAATCATGGTTCATCTTTTAATCATCAAAACCTCAAGATTCATCAAGAACATCACATAATCGTCAAGAACCTCTTATCATCATCAAGATCATCAAGATCACACATAAAATCATCTCACAATCATTAAGATCATATCATCAATATCGTAAACGATTCATCAAGACACAAGTATAGAGGGGAGGCCAAGGAAGATAATTATAGCAAGGAAAATAGGTTTTGTTGAAACATGGGTTACCTCTTAGCCTTAATTAATTTCCTTGGCTATGAAGGGTCTTTCTTTAAGATTCCTTCTTTCTTGATTTCTCCTAGGGGGATTCTTGGAACTTCTTGTGTGGTGAGAGATTATTGTGGTGTGGGTTCTAGGTGCCTTCTATGCCCCCTATTTATATACTTAAGGGTCCCTAACTAGGGCTAGTTCGATTCTTTCTAGGACTAGGGGATTGGGTTTAAGGATAAGGGCTCATGGACTATGGTGGGCCATTCTTAATTAATTAGTTAATGAGATTTATTTCTTCTTTTCCAGGTAAATAGTTAATTGGTTCATAGGTCGTAACACGGGGTGTTACACTATTAAGGATATTAGTTATTAGCCTGTGCGCCTGAGTTCTTTAGCTCAGGTGTGGCATAGCACCCCGTACTCTTACATTATGTTTTGGGATTTAATGAGAATTTACCTTTATTATATTAGTGTCAAAAGTTTTAAAATTTCGGGGTGTTACAGTTGGTATCAGAGCCTAAGTTTGACCCTAGGATAAGACTCTTAAGACCAAGACCTTAGAACAATAGGCTTAAAACACTAGGAATTCAGTAAGATAGGATTTAGGGATCATAGAACGCGCGGTGAGACTGTGAGACCTTACACTTTCCCTCAACCTAACTCACACATAATTTAAATAAACTCTCTCTACACACACAGCATCAAGGTAAGGATGCAAAATAATATCAACCTATGAACCCCAGGATGGCACCAAGGAGAAAACAGGCAACCACACCGAAACTTCCCACACAAGAATTCTTGACTCAAAATCTACAACGTCTGGCTCAAATTGCCCAGGCACTAAACAATGCAGTCCCCCAACCATTACCACCAAACAGAAACTTGGAGATCCACCGCCAAGTCTCGGAACACCAACCGCCCACCTTCTCACCCACGATCCTCGAAGAATGGATCGAAACCTTTGACAAAATATTCAGGACAACAGGATGCCCGGAAAGCCACCATGTAGAGGCGGCCTCCTTCTCCTTCAGACACGGGGCCGACACCTGGTGGGTCCATGAGAAACCCAATTGTGAACAAAGCCCCGGGTTCAATTGGGAAGCCCTAATAACACGACTACTGGAACAATTCTACCCCAGTCACCTGAAAGCAACCATGTACGAAGAATTCCTCCATTTAAAACAGGAAGCGACCCTAATCACAGAATACTACCGGCAGTTCCTCAAGTTAGCTCGCCTCACCCCCGAGCTAGTACCTACAGAAACAATCAAAATCAAGAAATTCATAAAAGGCCTCAATCCCGAAGACCAGAAGGCCCTAACTATACAAGAACCGAGAACTCTCGAAGAAGCCTATGCCAAGGCACTCCAACTACAACAAATACCAGACGAACCACAGGAAACACGCTTGAGACACAAAAGGAAATCTAACGAAAACCACACGAACTTCCCCCGGGAGCCTAAGGCCGCCAAAACCACCTCGCCCCACAACAACGCAACACCGGCCACTCAAGGAAGGATCCTTACCATAAGCAAAGCCAAAATCGGAGATAGTAACATAGTCTCCGGAACCTTCCTTGTACACGCCACCCCCGCCACCGTACTATTTGACTCAGGGGCTACCAACTCATTTATAGCCACCGAATTCGCCGCCCACCTCGGTCTCAGCACCGGCACCAAAGTACAACTCCAGGTCAAGGTGGCATCTGGTGAAATCATAAAATGTGACCGCATGTACAAAATCATAATAATCACCATCGAAGGAGTGGAATTCCCTAGCAACCTAATACAATTCAGACTAGATGGGGTACAAGTGATCATGGGCATGGATTGGTTAAGGAAATTCCAAGCACAAATCCTATGCAGTGAACAAAAAGTGGTCCTACGGGGACCAAACGGCAAAAGGGTATCCTACCACGGAACCCACAAGGATCCAGAAATCAAATTAATAAACATGATAAAAATGAAGAAATATCTAACCCAAGGGAACGAAGCCTTCCTATGCTCGGTCAAAGACCTCAACACCGAAATAGTCGAACCCCAAACCATTCCAGTGGTAAACGAATTCACCGATGTCTTCCCGGACGAAATCCCCAGAGCACCCCCAACCAGAGAAGTCGAGTTCACGATAGACCTAATACCAGGCGCTGCCCCGATCTCTAAACCACCCTACAGGCTGGCACCAAAGGAAATGAAGGAACTGAAAACACAACTTCAGGAACTACTAGATAAGGGGTACATCCGCCCCAGCACCTCACCATGGGGAGCACCAATATTATTTGTTAAAAAGAAAGATGGGTGCATGCGCCTGTGCATCGACTACAGGGAACTAAATCAAGTCACAATAAAGAATAAATACCCTCTTCCCCGAATCGACGACTTGTTCGACCAACTTAAAGGAGCCGGGGTGTTCTCGAAAATTGATTTAAGGTCTGGATACCACCAGATAAAGGTGGCCAACCCAAATATTCAGAAAACGGCCTTTCGCACACGCTACGGCCATTACGTATTCATGGTGATGCCCTTCGGACTCACCAATGCACCCGCTATATTCATGGACCTCATGAATCGGGTATTCCAGCCCCACCTAGATAATTTCGTCATTGTATTCATCGACGACATCCTGGTCTACTCTCAAAACAAGGAGGAACACGAGAGGCACCTCCGCACAACCTTGCAAACCCTATGAGAATACCAACTACACGCCAAGTTCTCTAAATGTGAATTCTGGAAAGACAACGTAGCCTTCCTGGGCCACGTAATAACCAAAGAAGGGATCAAGGTGGACCCCACCAAAATCCACGCCGTCAAGGAATGGCCCACCCCGAAATCACTTTTGGAGATCAGAAGCTTCCTAGGATTAGCTGGCTATTATAGAAGGTTCGTACCGACTTTACCAAGATAGCTCAGTCTCTCACCAGGCTCATGAAAAAGGAAACCCCTTTTCAATGGGACAACAACTGCACCACAGCCTTTCAAGAATTGAAAGAGAAGCTGACCACGGGTCCCGTCCTAGCCCTCCCATCCGGGATGGAAGGATTCGAAGTCTTCAGCGACGCCTCCAAAAAAGGGCTGGGATGCGTACTAATGCAAAAAATGCAAGGTAATAGCATACGCATCTAGACAACTCAAAACCCACGAAGAAAATTATCCCACACACGACCTCGAGCTAGCCGCCATCGTGTTCGCCCTGAAAATTTGGAGACATTACCTATACGGAGTACAATGTAAGATTTACACGGATCATAAAAGCCTAAAGTACATTTTCACCCAGAAAGACCTAAACATGCGACAACGAAGGTGGTTGGAACTTATAAAAGATTACGACCTAGACATCCAGTACCATGAAGGCAAGGCTAACGTTGTGGCAGATGCCCTAAGTCGAAAGACTAACCACTCCCTCAACACCACCTGGATCCTGCCTGACCAGCTATACAAGGACTTCCAGAAGTTGAATTTGGAGGTAGTAGAGCAAGGACAAACCAGTTCTGAGATCCACCTATTCAATGCCAGAGTCATACCCACACTATTCGAAGAAATCAAGGCCGGACAACATCAAGATCCAGAACTAAATAAAATTCGAGTCACCCTAACTCAGGGAAATGGCGGACCCTTCGAAATATGCGAAGATGGCAGCCTCAGCTATCAAGGGAGGTGGTGCAGGCCCGCAACACACCCCCACCTAAAGCAACGAATCCTGAAAGAAGGACACAACTCCCCATACTCAGTGCACCCCGGAGGTGACAAACTATACCAAGATGTGAAAAAGATGTTTTGGTGGCCCAACATGAAAAAGGAAGTCGCAGACTTCGTGGGCAAATGTCTGAACTGCCAAAGAGTAAAGGCTGAACGATGCAAACCCAAAGGACTCGTCCAACCCCTGGAGATACCACAAGGAAAGTGGGACTCCATATCCATGGATTTCGTCGGGGGATTGCCCACAACACCAACCGGCAAGGATAAAATCTGGGTGATAGTGGACCGGCTAACCAAGACAGCACGGTTCATTGCTATGAAAGAAACATGGACGATGACGCAACTAGCCCGGTCCTACCTGAACCGAGTAGTAAAATACCATGGGATCCCCCGAAACATTCTGTCCGATAGGGATCCCAGGTTCCTATCACAATTCTGGAAGTCCCTACAAACAGCCCTGGGGACACAGCTGAATCTGAGCACTGCCTTCCAACCCACTACCGACGGCTAAACCGAGAGAACCATCCAGACTCTCGAAGACATGCTAAGGGCCTGCATGTTAGATTTCCAAGGGACATGGGAAGAACATCTAGACCTCATCGAGTTCTCCTACAACAACAGCTACCATGCGAGTATTCGCAAGGCTCCCTACGAAGCTCTGTACGGTCAAAAATGTAGAACCCCCCTCTGTTGGGAAGACATGGTCGGCCCAGTAACACTAGGACCCCAATACTTACAAGACACCATAGCTAAAGTCAAGCACATACAAGAAAGAATGAAGACCGCCAAAAATCCTACGCCGACCTAGGGAGAAAACAAATCGAGTTCACCACCGGAGACAAAGTCTGGTTAAGAATCTCACCCACAAGAGGGGTAATGAGGTTCGGAAGGAAGGGAAACTCAGCCCCCGGTTTATCGGCCCCTATGAAAGAAAGAGTCGGGAACCTGGCCTACCGCCTCGCCCTACCCATCGAACTGGAACGGGTACACAACGTATTCCACATATCCCAACTAAAGAGATATGTACACGATCCACGCCACGTGCTACAACCCGAGGCCGTGGGCCTCGACGACACACTAACTTACGAAGAAAAAACCGTAAGAATCCTGGACACCAAGACAAGAACCACCCGCCGGCGAGCCAAAGAAATGGTAAAAGTCCTCTGGGCCAACCATGGGACCAAAGAAGCAACATGGGAACTCAAAGACACAATGAAAGAACGCTATCCCGAACTCTTCACACAAGGTAACCAGGGCGAAAGCATAGGATAAGAGACGAGGGCACTCAACGAGGACCAAAGCTTCGGGGACGAAGCTTCCCATTAAGGGGGGGAGGGGGGGAGAGTGTAACACCCCGTGTTACGACCTATGAACCAATTAACTATTTACCCGGATAAGAAGAAATAAATCTCATTAACTAATTAATTAAGAAAGGCCCACCATAGTCCATGGGCCCTTATCCTTAAACCCAATCCCTTAGTCCTAGAAGGAATAGAACTAGCCCTAGTTAGGGACCCTTAAGTATATAAATAGGGGGCATAGAATGAACCTAGAACCCACACCACAATAATCTCTAACCACACAAGAAGTTCCAAGAATCCCCCTAGGAGAAATCAAGAAAGAAGGAATCTTAAAGAAAGACCCTTCATAGCCAAGGAAATTAATTAAGGCTAAGAGGTAACCAATGTCTCAACAAAACCTATTTTCCTTGCTATAATTATCTTCCTTGGCCTCCCCTCTATACTTGTGTCTTGATGAATCGTTTACGATATTGATAGACTCATTCTATTTCGGGCACGAGGCAGACCTTTGGTGGATCCACGAGGGGCCCACTTATAGACAGGAACCAGCGTTCGACTGGGAAAACCTCAAAACACGACTACAAGAACGATTCTATCCAACACACGTCAAAGCATCCATGCACGAAGAGTTCCTCCACTTGAAACAAGGAACGACCACCGTCATGGAATACCACAAACGGTTCCTCGAGCTAGCACGCTTCGCACCAGAACTAGCCCCCACTGAGGCAACCAAAATAGAGAGGTTTGTAGTGGGTCTCAACTTCGAAGCCCGAAAAGCACTAATAGTAAGCAGACCCCGGACCCTCAACGAGGCTTACTCTAGTGCCGCAAATCTCTATCAGATCCAATTGCTACAACGTGGGGTTCAGGAACAGATTCGAAAAAGGAACACAGGGGGTGGAGCACCACCTATGAAAAGAGCGAGAAACGACGCCAACACAAGGCCAAGCAATCCAGTTGGCCAGAGACCACCCCTTGGAAACAACGAAACTAACACAAGGAGCTTCCCTTGCCCAAGGTGCAACAAAAGCCATAGAGGCAAAGATTGCATGGGCAACCCCTGGCGATGCTTCAACTGCGGGGAAGAGGGGCACAAGGCCTTCCAATGCACTCAACCCAGAAATCACGCCCCACCACCGTGGGCCAACACGGGGGAACGAATCATCAAGGAAACTACGGCGCCCCCGGAAAGGTGTTCGTCATAAGCCGCACCCAGGCCGAACTCGAGAACGAAAGCAACCTCGAGGAAGGAAACATGGCTCCAGAGGACGAGGACCACGCAAACCCACCAGAAGAAAACCAAGAAGATGAATTCTATTTAGGATGACTGGCAAATCCCTTGTAACCACCCTCGTAGAAGAATTACTTGCTTAGATTAGCTACTTTGGAATTATTATAAATAGAAAGCTAAATCAAAACTAATTTTAGCATAAGAGAAAAAGATTAGATTATGCACATCAAACAACAAAAAGGGGACCAAACCAAGTCTTCTACCACTAGAAGATAAAAGAAGGAAAAAGACAAAGATCACAAATTAAGAAGCTTAGTGTTACCAATGGGAATTGAACCCTTGACCTCCCACTTACAAGACCAAAACCTTAAACACTAGGTTAAGGGTGTTTCTTAAAACCTTAAGGGAACACTCCCTTCTTAAACCCCTACAAAACCCTAAAACCCACAAAAATCCCCAAATCAAAAACCCTTCTTCTTCTTCCACACTCCCTATCTCTCTCACTCTTCCTCCCCTCTCACCCTTCCGCCGACCCAAAACCACCCCAACAACCGTCCCGCCACTTGCCGTCGCCAGCCGAGTCGCCGCCGGCCACCCAGGCGACGCCCCACCGCACGCCACCGTCGCCGCCCGGAAGCAGCCCCGACGCCACCACCGCCCGTCACTCGCCTGGACACACCCCGCTGCCAAACACACAACCGCTACCCGACTCCACCCAAGGCCACCGCCACCTCGCTGAGTCTTCGCCGGAGCCAAGCCACGCCGCCGCCCTTTTGCCATCGAGAGAACCACGTCGCCGAAAGCTCGCCGGAGTCACGCCGGAACCCTCGCCGGAAATTCGTCGGAAAAACACCACTTACCAAAATGCCGAAAAAACCCCTCGGAACCCGCACCCCAGAATGGAGCAGCGCCGACTACACCGTGATCGGAGGTAAAGCTCTCGAACCCGACCAATTCTCTCCGGAGTTGGTCGACGTGCTTAACTTCCAAGGGCTCTTGGATACGTATCTCACCATAAAAGGGGATGCATACCCCGAATTGGTGAAAGAGTTCTATCGTCACTTGGTGGCTGTCAAGCGAGGTGATAAATTGGAAATCACCACTAAGGTCCGAGGCAAGGAAGTCATACTTTCCGAAGGCCGCTTGGCCAAGCTCTTGAAACTGACCACCATAGGTGTGTCAGACTACGACCGAAAGGGGTGGATTGGTACCCAAAACCTGGGGTACAAAGACTACCTCGGGTACCTACTTAGAGAGGGAGAAGGCTTCACCTCGGCCACTCGGCCAAACAGGAAACGGCTAACCGCAGAACAAAAGATACTAGTCATGATTGTCACCGACAGCCTATTACCTACAAATAACAAGAGCAAAGTCGTGGGGAGTTTGGAGTGTGCTTTTGCTTACCTTCTAAAACACAAAATCAAGTTCAGCTTACCGGCCCTTATGCTAAAACACATGGAGTTTTGCAAGTCTAGCAACCGGCTTAGTCTACCTTACGGAATGATCCTGAGTTGGATCATGGAGAAGAAAGGAGTAGACCTGAGTCACACTGAAGTCAAACCCGCAAGTGGTATGGTTTTCAATGCCCAGAACCTCCGCCGCAACGATATCTACTACACCGAAGGGGGACAGTATATCACCCTCGAGGAGATTTGCCTTAAACCCGAGGAAGAGCGAAGAGAATTGGTTGACCGGTTGGACATCTCCAACAAAAAGCTTAAACAGGCAATGCAAGATTGTGGGGGATTAGGGGGAAGTGAGGAACAGGAAGAGGATAGCAAACCTAACCCACCGGCACCCCCACGATCAGGAGGAAACCCAAGGAGACAAAACGAAGAAACTGTTAATGAGCGCATCCTCGCACAGCTCACCCGGCAAAACCAAATCATAGACGAAGGATTCTCGTCCCTAATCCACGCGACAAGCGCCTTAGATCAGAGGGTGGCAGCAAGCGAGACCATCCTAGGCACTCGCGGGGCATCCAGTTCGGGAGCAGGAAACCAAGGTAGACCCGAACTTTCCAAACACCACGTCACCAGAAATCCAGTCTACCCCAGCAAGGACAACACGTGGGGCCACGTTCCTAACCAGGAGGCCAAAATACGGAATGTCCAGGGGTGAAAGAATGGGTTAACGCACCGGCTTTGGGGACGAAGCCTCTTGTAAGGGCGGGAGAGGGTAACACCCCGTGTTACGACCCCTAAAACCAATTAATCATTTAATCATTTACCCAAAAGAAAGGACTAAATTCCAATAATTAATTAGGAAAAGGCCCACCATAGTCCATGGGCCCTTATCCTTAAACCCAATCCCCTAGTCCTAGAAGGAATAGAACTAGCCCAAATTAGGGACCCTTAAGTATATAAATAGGGGGCATAGGAGGCATCTAGAACCCACACCACAATAATCTCTCATCACACAAGAAGTTCCAAGAATCCCCCTAGGAGAAATCAAGAAAGAAGGAATCTTAAAGAAAGACCCTTCATAACCAAGGAAATTAATTAAGGCTAAGAGGTAACCCATGTCTCAACAAAACCTATTTTCCTTGCTATAATTATCTTCCTTGGCCTCCTTTCTATACTTGTGTCTTGATGAATCGTTTATGATATTGATGATATGATCTTGATGATTGTGAGATGATTTTATGTGTGATCTTGATGATCTTGATGATGATAAGAGGTTCTTGATGATTATGTGATGTTCTTGATGAATCTTGATGTTTTGATGATTAAAAGATGAACCATGATTTTATTTATTTGAATATGATTAGAGCCCTAGGTTAAAATTGGGAATTTCGTATTGTGTTATTCTTGATATAACTGGGTGGGATTTCGCATGTTCGGGTGTTGATTATGTTTAGAAGTCATGATAGGGTAAGTGCTATATGATTCTTGCTTTTGATCCGTTAATTGTCTACGTGGTGTCACCAATTGCGTTTAAAAGTGTCTAAGCATGGTTTCGGGTTCTACAACGGATCCCGGGACGTTTATTTTGATAAAGAGTCAGTGGGGGGTAGGTGGGGGTAGGGGGGACCCGCCACCTACCCACTGCCCGAGAAGGACGTCGCCGGCAGCGGGCAGACGACTGCCCGCCGGGCACCCGTTGCCCGGAGACTTGTCGCCGGCGGGCAGCCAGCGGGTAGTCCTCCACCCACCGGCTACCCGCTGGAATTTGCCCAACTTGGGACTTCGGCTTCCCCGCTTGATGTTCCCCCCGACCCTCGTGGTGTCCCAACGGACTTCGTTTATCGTGCCTAAGTCTAGTTTGATGTTTCGGGTACCGTTCATAGGATAAATGAGTCTTATATATCGCATGCTAGTTGAATTGGTATCCCGTTGGCCTAGGTAAAGGAAGTATGAATCCCTTAGGATTATTCCTAGTATGTGAATGACCACGCATAGGTTTCATTATACGTTTTCTCTCCTTTTCCCAATGTGTTAATGTGGGTTGCATGTGCTTGCTATGAGTTATGTGTGCATGATACCCCAATCTGGTTGCGATCAAATTGGTTATTCCTGAGCTGCGGTTTAGAAGCTGGTTGCGGTCAGATTTACACTCTCGGGCTGCGGTCCACTTTTGGTTGTGATCAAACGTCTTACATGAGCTGCGGTTCATATTCCTGGCTGCGGTCGACTGTTTGGTTGCGATCAAACATTATGATGAGCTGCGGTTCATCGGTCGGTTGTGATCGACCCCTTCGTATTGCGATACGAGGCAGGGCGCTGCGGGGCCGTGTCAGAGCTATATGCGCTGACCCTCATGTATGGGCATGCGATTGGTCCTGTGGCGCCACAAAAGTATGCTTGTGTGATGAGATGAGAATTGAATGATGACGTGAATAAGAAGAAGTGAATTTGTGACCGTATGATATATGCTAGTATCTTTATATGCTTGGTTGTAATTGTTGAATGTGCTTATCCCTATCTGTCGAGTCTATTCTTGGTTTTAAAACTAGTGTCTCTTAAGTATATATCTTCCTGCTTCAAAATGATTTTCGTATATCTATATATATCTATCTATAATGTATTTCAACACGTTGGAGTGGGTTACCAGCATCTCTCGTTGAACAGATATATTTGGCTTTCAGGCACAGATGAGTAGACACTGGAGCGTGGTAGAGATTTGGTGCATAGAGTAGATAGTTTTCCCTTTCGGCCTGCGTGCCATGCTTATGTATTGACATTATCGAGGATATTAGTTAGTTAGCCTGTGCACCTGAGTTATCTAGCTCAGGTGTGGCATAGCACCCCGTACTCTTATGTTATGTTTTGGGATTTAATGAGAATTTTACCTTTATTATATAAGTCTCAAAAGTTTTAAAATTTCGGGGTGTTACATCGTCCTTCTTGAAAATAATATCTGGCAAGCCTTCTACTAGATTCTTCTTCGCAAGCTGATTGATAGTCTTGAAGTTTAAGTGGTTGAGCTTTCTGTGTCATTCCCAATTAGCTTCATTCGAATTTCTGGCCATTAAGCACACTGAATCTTTGCTTGTACTCCAATCAACAACATACATATTCTTTCGTCTTTTTCCAGAGAGAACAATCTCATTTGTGAGCTCATTTTTTATTAGGCAATTATCTTTAAAAAAATTCTACAAGATAGCCTTTATCACAAAATTGACTAGTGCTCAACAAATTAAATTTCAATCCTTCAACGAAAGAAACATCTTCAATCTTCAATCCATTTTTCTTGATCGTGCCAACTCCTTTTGTGATTCCATAATTTTGATTTCCTCCGAATATAACTTTTGGTCCATCAATTTCTTTGTAGTTCACTAGATATGATTTATTTCTAGTCATGTGGCGTGAGCAACCACTATCGATGTACCAAACATCCTGCAAAAAAGATTAGTTAACTTTAGGTACCCATACTTGCTTGGGTCCTTTACTGTTAGTGATTTTTGGTAGCCAAGCCCACCTTGATCTTATTGAATTAAGATGAGACGATTTGTAACCATTAGAGACACGATAATCATAACTCACTTTTGAAAACATTTTTGGTGCCGGATTTTGAAAAACATTTTTATATTTTGGCACCTGGGAAGAGAATGGTTGCTTTGGTCTATAAAAAGCATTACATCTATTACACAACCAATCCTTTTGAGTGGGATAAAATCTCCCAACTTTATTTCTAGAAAAGCTTCCCTCTTTTCTATGAAATCTTTTTGCACTTGACTCTTTGGCATATCTTTACTTGATGAATTTTTGTTGCTTAGCCGTACTGTAGAATTGTTTCGGCCCTTCAACATTCAACTTTGTTTTTGTTTGATAGCCATGTCCTTGTCTCATCGTGTTATTCTGACTTTTAACAAATTTTACCACTTGAACTTTATTATTTAAAGTAGTAGTAGAATTAGTCAGATTTTGAGGGGTTTGAGAACATGTGGAGTCATAACCAATTCCGGTTCTATCTCCTGATGGCTTTTGCATGCTCACCATTTTATCTATTATTTTACACGAATTAGTGAACGTAGCAATAGTAGCTCTAAGATTATGTTCTCTAACCTCTCTTGCTTTACACTCTTCTTGAAGATGAATATTTTCATTCTTCAATTTACTCACTTCAAGTAAAGCATCTTGCAATTTTTTATTCACTTCATCTTTTTCAAGAATTAGAATATTATTGCGCTCCTTGAGTTGAGGATGAGTGAGCATAATCTCTTGACATTCTCGCATTAGATTGTCAATAGATTCACGAGAAAAAGAAGAATTAACAGAATTGAAAGAATTAGATGTTACCTCTTCTTCCTCTGCTTCAAGAGCCATAAGACAATCTTCACTTGTACTCAACTCAATTGACTTGAATACTATCGCCGTATCATCATCCGAACACGAGCTTTCATCGCTTGATAATGAATCCTCAGAATCATCATTTTCGTTTGGTTCGTTGCTAACGAGAGCTTTTCTTTTGTCGCACTTGAATCTTTTGCTTTCGGATTTGTTCGGCGTAGATTCAACATTTTTACCTTGATACTTGATAACGATCGGATATGGACAATTTATTTTAAAATGTCTGGGTTTGCGGTAATTGTAGCACAAATTGTTGTTTTCTTCGACTTTTTCTTCTTGTTGGGTGCGAGAGACGAATTTTCCACGAGCAGAATTTTTGTTGTCTCCTTTTCGCATAAACCTTCTAAACTTTTTAACAAAAAGAGAAAACTATTCGTCAGTCATAAAATCAACATCATTTTCTACTGACCTGGAGGTTGACGGTTGTTCGGCCATTAGAGTAGCATTTCGAGCTTCATGAACATCATCATCTTTGGCCTTCATTTCGAACTCATATGCCTTTAGATCACTAAATAATTTGTCTGATGACAACATTCTTAGATCTCGGTGATCGCGCATAGCCATAACCTTCATATCCCATGCAGATGGTAAGCCTCGTAGGATTTTGAGATTAATTTGTTTTGGCTAATATTTTTGCCAAGATCACTAATCTCTCTAAGAACTTTGATCATTCGAGCTTCCATGTCTGCAATACTTTCATTTGAGAGCATTTTGAAATCTTCAAATTTCTTCATGGCGATTGTGAGCTTATTGTCTTTTTCTTGTTCATCTCCTTCGCCAATCTTGATGAGAGTTTCCCATATTTCTTTTGCAGTAGCACACTTTCGGATCTTCGGAAATATTGTATCATGAACGGCTTTGAATAGAATATCCTTAGTAATATTGTCAAGATTATTCTGCGTTCTATCATCCGATGCCCATTCTGGTTTTGGCTTTTGTACATACTGTGGAGCATCCGGATATATAACAAACTTCGTATTGACTTTTAATATTTCGATAGGGCCAGTAGAAATAACTTCCCACATTTCATCGTGTAAAGCTGATAAGTGTACCTGCATACGAACTTTCCAATCATAAAATTTATCAAGTGAGAATAATAGATTTTGAGCTAAATCTTTCTTCATCATCATCATGAGAGATATGAAAGATTAATCCAATTCACACACTTTGTAGAATGGATCAGCCTAGCAGTCAAAAACAGTTAACCCAATTAGGCAACATGTTTTAATACCAAAGGTTGGTATAAGCTGACTCAAATAGGCTACAGGCTCTGATACCAATTGTTGGTCCCAAAAGAGGTAAGGTGAAAGTCTAGAGGGGGGGGGGGGGGGGTGAATAGACTTTCAAACTTTTTCGCACAGCACAACAATTGCTAAGCCAGAGATAAACCAAAACTCTTAACTAGATTGTTAGAGTATGGTGCACAGGGGAATTAAATAAAGATAAAGTGTGTGTGAGATTGTGTGAGCAGTATATCTCGTGTAGAGCAATTAAGTAAAGAGCAGTAAGTAAAGAAAGCAGTAAAGAACACAAGACAATTATAGTGGTTCGCGAGGTGGTGTAATCCTCGTACTCCACTTGCTCTTATCTCCAAGAGCAATTCACTATATCTACCACTTCTTGGTTCCAAGATATAATGAATTTCCGTGATCTAGTGCTTTGATCACAAAGCCCGCACTAATCACGCACAGTGACACCACACTGCTGCTTCGGGTTTCACGTCGCCGCGCTACTATCCCAGGATTTCACGACTCCACGTTATTTTCCCGCCGTCTTCCACACTCCGGTAGAAACGTATCCCGTGATCTAGTGCTTTGATCACAAAGCCCGCACTAATCACGCCCAGTGCCTCCGACACTGCTGCTTCGGATCTCACAGCTCCGTGTGACAATCCAGGATTTCACAGCTCCGTGCTACTTTCCTCCATTTTCTTGTTTTGCTCCAAAACAAGTGTTGTCTTACTTCCAACTTCTGAGACTCTGTAGTTGATCTTTGTTAGGAATAAAGTGTAATGATTTTGATATGCCAAATATGTATTTGTAGATCCCCCAATTTTATTTCATAGGTCTAGTAGAGTCTTAGACCATGATCGGGAAATTATTTAAATTGGAAAAGAGAAAAACAGAGGAAGATGCATGAAAATAGAAGAAGAAGATATAAAGCCTAAAATCAAGAATTTGTCTGGAGAAAATGACAAATTGAAGAAGAAGGTGAATGATATGAAATCACGACGCTACTACTCAAAGAAATATCCCAGAAGAATTTTCGTGAAGAAAATTAAGATTGGAAGATTGCATGAATTTGACTTGAAGATCAAGTATCTATGGAAAGAAAGGAGTACATCAAAGATGATTGGAGATTTAACTAATAAGCTGTACGGACAAAGTGGAAGATGCTCGATATGTTATGTGAAATGGCTTAAGTTCGAAACTCACCATCAATATTTTTACAAGGTAAAATTTGAGAAGCCAAAATTAATTAAGTCTGATGGAGTTGGGCGCTAGTTTGGCTTTGGGCGCCAATTACAAGTGGAAATTCCCAATTTCATTAAATGAAATTCAAGGGAGAAGTCTGGGTGGCTTAAGTTTGGGAGCCACAAGTCAAGGTCAACATAATTCTGGGTGGCTTTCACAAATTCAATATACCAGGAGGAGAAGTCTGGGAGCCACAATTTCGAAGTCAAGGTCAACATAATTCTGGGGGTACCAGGAGGAGAAGTCTGGGAGCCACAATTTCGAAGTCAAGGTCAACATAATTCTGGGGGTGGCTTTGGGCGCCAATTACAAGTGGAAGCAATTTCACAAATTCAATATACCAGGAGAAGTCTGGGAGCCACAATTTCGATGTCAAGGTCAACATAATTCAAAATTGGAAGTAATTGAAGCACTAGGAGAAGTTTGGGTGCCAATTGCAAGTCAAAGTCAATTGGGAGCCAATTACAATGGAGAAATTCAAATTGGGTGCCAATTACAAGTCAATTGAAATTGGGTGTCAATTACAAAGGAGAAATTGGGAGTCAATTACAATGGAGAAATTCAAATTGGGTGCCAATTACAAGTCAATTGAAATTGGGTGTCAATTACAAAGGAGAAATTCAAATTGGGAGGAAGTTCAATGCCAGTTTGAAGTTTGAGAACACCCAGATGTGAGAATGAAGAAGATGAAGATGAACTTACAGTAAATCCCACAAGGAAAAATACTAGTTTAACTAGTATAGGATTAAATTGAAGAATATTTTTGAATCCCAAAGATACAAGGACCACTTCAGAGCTAACCAGAGAAGCCGTTCTACACCCAGATATTTCCACTCAACGTAAAACCAGAGGAAATATCAGATGAAGTTTGGGAACTCATTTACATGGAGATGAAGCTCTAACAACGGCTAGCTTATCCTTTCTGACGTCTTTGCAGAAGATAAGATAAGATCTCTGACAAAAAGATACAAGATTTCAAAAATGAGAGCGTCTCTTTCCAACGGACAGATTCTCATTATCAGCTATAAAATGATGAAGATATGAAGACTTGAAGATGACAAACTAGAGAGCAGAAAATACGAACTCATCAAGGGGAACGAATAGAGCAATAAAGCATAAAAGAGCATAGAGCAAAAATCTCATTTGGTACAGAGCATACCAAAAATCTTCAAGTGAGAAGTGAGAAAAGAAAAAGAACTCAGATAGCTTCAAAGAAAATATTCTGAGAGTTCTTAAACAGAGCAAAACAGAGCAAAAATATCAAGTGCTTTACTTGATATATTCAAAGAGAGAAAACACTCAGAGCTATCAAGAGAAATCATTCCAAAGTGTTTATCTTCATCAAAGAGACCTGCGCATCATTGAAGATCATCTACAGAGTCTCAGAAGTTGGAAGCAAGACAACACTTGTTTTGGAGCAAAACAAGAAAAGGGAGGAAAGTAGCACGGAGCTGTGAAATCCTGGATTGTCACACAGAGCTGTGAGATCCGAAGCAATAGTGTCGCAGGCACTGGGCGTGATCAGTGCGGGCTTTGTGATCAAAGCACTAGATCATGGGATACGTTTCTACCGGAGTGTGGAAGACGGGGGGAAAGTAACGCGGAGTTGTGAAATCCTGGGATAGTAGCGCGGCGACGTGAAACCCGAAGCAGCAGTGTGGTGTTACTGGGCGTGATTAGTGCGGACTTTGTGATCAAAGCACTAGATCACGGAAATTCATTGTATCTTGGAACCAAGAAGTGGTAGATATAGTGAATTTCTCTTGGAGAGAAGAGCAAGTGGAGTAGGAGGATTACACCACCTCGCGAACCACTATAATTGTCTTGTATTCTTTACTGCTTTCTTTACTTACTGCTCTTTACATAATTGCTCTACACGAGATATACTGCTCACACAATCTCACACACACTTTATCTTTATTTAATTCCGCTGTGCATCATACTCTAACAATCTAGTTAAGAGTCTTGGTTTATCTCTGGCTTAGCAATTGTTGTGCTGTGCGAAAAAGTTTGAAAGTCTATTCACCCCCCCCACCCCCCTCTAGACTTTCACCTTACCTCTTTTGGGACCAACAATCTTCAATGATGCGCAGGTCTCTTTGATGAAGATAAACACTCTGGAATGATTTCTCTTGAATGCTCTGAGTGTTTTCTCTCTTTGAGTGTATCAAGTAAAGCACTGGATTTTTATGCTCTGCTTTGCTCTGTTTAAGAACTCTCAAAATATTTTTCTCTTGAAGCTCTCTGAGTTCTTTTTCTTTTCTCACTTCTCTATTGAAGATTTTTGGTATGCTCTGTACCAAATGAGATTTTTGCTCTATGCTCTTTTAAGCTCTTTGTTCGTATGTTCCCCTTGATCTTCAAGTCTTCATATCTTCATCATTTTATAGCTGGTAATGAGAATCTGTCCGTTGGAAAGAGACGATCTCATTTTTGAAATCTTGTATCTTTTTGTCAGAGATCTTATCTTATCTTCTACAAAGTTGTCAGAAAGGATCTTTGACTTGTAATTGGCTCTCAATCTACTCCTGGTGCTTTCAACTGCTTCCCAATTTGAATTATTGACTTTGACTTCGAAATTGGCTCCCAGACTTCTCCTGGTATTAAATTTCATCTCAATTCAATTGATCTCCATGTCTTCTTTGAATCGGTCCCCAATTTGAAATTGCATCTCATACTGCAACCTCACGAACTAGCTCCCAATTTCAAAAATTGGGATCCATAATTGACGACCAAAGCCAAACTAGCGCCCAACTCCATAAGACTTAATTAATTTTGGCTTCTCAAATTTTACCTTGTAAAATTGTTGATGGTGAGATTCAAACTTGAGCCATTTCGCATAATACATCAAGCATCTTCCACTTCATCCATACAACTTATTAGTTAAATCTCCAATCATATTTTATGTACTCCTTTCTTTCCATAGATGCTTGATCTCCAAGTCAAATTCATACAATCTTCCAAACTTAATTTTCTTTCACGAAAATTCTTCTGGGATATTTTCTTGAGTAGCATTGACGTGAATATTATATCATTCAACTTCTTTTTTAATTTGTCATTTTCTCCAGACAAATTCTTGGTTTTCGGCTTGATATCTTCTTCTACTATTTTCATGCATCTTCCTCTGTTTTTCTCTTTTGCAAATTAAATAATTTCCCGATCATGGTCTAAGACTCTACTAGACCTATAAAATAAAATTGGGGGATCTACAAATACATATTTGGCATATCAAAACCATTACACTTTATTCCTAACAAGCTATATCTTCCTTCCATCATATCACAATCTTTATAGTATCATAAGGTCAGCTACATGTACTAGAAATATGTCCAAGAACGTGCTTCATCTAATCTAAACCAACGATAGTCTGGAAAACGTAATGAATTTTAGCCTAGTTGGTGATGTTTGGAGTTGACGAAAAATTAATGCAGTTCCTCATTTTACATTGATCATCATCAAAATTTAAATTTCAAAGGAAGCTATTGGTGGGTTCGAACAGATCTACTATACGCCCCAAAATTGAACATAGAGCTAGCAAAGCGGGCCAATAGAAAACGTACGGGTCGGGGCCGAACCAACCCTTTTCATTATATGGGTTGGAGACATGAACCCAACTCCAATATTAGCGCAATTGGCGGGTTAAACGGGTCAGCTAGTCGGCCCATTTTTTTTCCAAAATATATACATATTATAATAATATTTATAATTTAATTTATATGAGCTAGCTAGAAATTCAACCTGATTTTGCAACTAAGTTTTTTGCAATTAAGCATCTTGATTATCCTTCTATACAAAGTATGTGTTCACAAATGTATATATTTAACTATCTATTAACTTGTAAAGTTTATATATATATATATATATATATATATATATATATATATATATATATATATATATATATATATATATATATATATGTTGGAGTGAGAATAATGAGATATAATATATAAGGTATTCGATGTAATATTAAACGCATGCAGAAATGAATTATATTAGAGCCAGAAGCCGCCTACTAGAAAGATTTCTTTTGTTGTGTACTAAATTTCAGTATGTAACTATGTGCTTTCATTGATTCTATTGGTAAAAGTATCTCCATCTTTATTTTTATTTCAATTTTTTGACAACATCCCTTAGAAAATTTAAAAAAAAAAAAAAGAAAAAAAAAAAAAGAAAAACCAGGCAAAATAGAGCAACAAACATTTACAAATCCAAACTCGTCCTTCCTCAAGTCTGCCGATCATCAGATCATGCTACTTCCGAATCAGGCATGAATAAAATATCAATTTTTAAATGACAGATATAGAAATATGGCCCGCATGAACAGCTCAACCAGGTGAAAGTTGAAACGAATGAAAGTTCAATATGGACAGCAATTAAAACACACAGTAGACAATTACAAGTAAAATTAATTGTATAGATAAATAGACAAAGGGCGGGCAAGGAAAAAGCTCATAGAAGAAATCTAAAAAAAATTAATATAATGTTTTTATGCCAATAATCTGTATTGTATGTATTACCATTTATAACTTTAACTTGAAAATGGAGCATCCTCTCTCACCATACTTTGTAGCGATTCCGATTCACTAAACACCTTCTGCTCTACTTTACATGTATGACCCGTTTAGTTCACGGAATAAATTTGGAGGGAATAGGAATGCTATTTCATATGAAATGGAATAGGTAAGGAATAGAATAGGAATTGTATTCTGTAGAATAGAAATGAAATATATGTTTAAAATACATAAATTCCCTTGTACAAATACATATATGTTTAAGCAAAAAGGGTAAAATTGAAAATAAAATAAAAAAATCTATTCCTGAGGACTCGGGAATAATTTAATACCAGGGGGCCAGGTAATAGCTATTACCTTATTTTGGGAATGTGCTATTACTAGGAATATTATTCATGGTAATAGAAACGGTTACCAAACAAAGGAATATACCCATTACTAAGAATGGTATGCCATTTTCGGCCTATTCCGTGAACCAAACGGGCCATAAATCCTATAAATCATGCATACTCGTTACAAGTTCATTGTCTAACAACTTAAGCAAATATGAATAGTCACTAGTACAGAACAACTAATCCGCTATTGTTGTAAAGGACTTTTCGCAGAAAGCCGTGAATACTAGGGTCACGAAAAGCCGAAGACTTTCCGCGACCATTATGAAACAATCGCAGAATGTTGAGCATACGTGACTTCTAAGAACGGTCGAGGTTTTATTTTATTTATTTTATTTTTTTTAATTTTTTAAGGGGCTACTGTTTCTAAACTGGAACAGTCACAGATACCCCTTTATAAAAAAAAAAAAAAAAAAAAAAAAAAAAAAAAAAAAAAAAAGGTATCCTCGACCCTTCCAATAGATACGCTTAAAATAAATAAATAAATTTAAAAACCTCTTAATTTTTTAATTTAAAATCCAATACAAAATTTTGCAAAACCAACATAATAAACGATACAATATATTCTTCACAATTATACAAAACTAACCATCAGGGGCGGCGGTGGCTTGTGCGGAGGTGTCGACTTTAGCGGTGGTAGCGTCGGCGTTGCGTCGCAGGGGAGGTGGTGGTAGCGGCAGAAACGGCTATGGTAGCGTTGCAGGGGTTTGTATGTATTTTTTACTGTAAATTTATGTCCTCTCCTATGAAATTTTGTAGTTGGTTCATTTTTGTTGTTTAAAGTGTTTTAAAAAAATTCATTTGAACTAAGCTTTCTTTCTTCCGTCACTAAGCTTCATCCCTTTGTCAATTGCTCTAAGCCGCAATCTTGTTTTCCTTTTGCTTGATAATTTTGAGTGTTAATCGGGAAGGCACTTACTTTTCAATTGCTCTAAGCATTATGGTATCATTTCTATCACTTTGGAAAATGTAATTGTGGTTTTGATTACACCAATGTCTAAACTTGTTATTCTTGTTGGGGAGATAAAAATTCTAAAGAAGATGCAGCATGAAAATGTCATTAAGCTAAAAGAGATAGTGACATCTCAAGGTACCTTGGGTTTTAGATATTCTTAGCTCATGTTTCCATTGCAAGCTTATGATGCATCCGAAAACGTTTTCTCACTAATTCTCTGATTATATGGATATATTTTCTAGGCTTTGAAGGGAATGAGCAAGGGAAGCTAGGAACTAAAATTACTGAACTCTACTATTGTTTCTGGAGTTAAACTTTTATTCTTTCCTTATAAAAGGTGAGAATGACAGAGCACTCTTTGCGGAACAAGAAACTGAACAAAGTAAAGACTAAAGACTGGTTTAGTTGAGAGTTCTATTCTATCACCTCATCCACTTAGTAAGTGGTTGATCTTTTGCATTCTGCCTTTTGAGATCCTCAAATCTGGCAGCTAAACGATCCTAATCTGGAAGCTTAGGATGGACATGAGTGACGGAATTCTTCTGATCTTTATAGATTATATGAGAATCTTGAACCTCTATGTTTCTCTCTTTGCAAGAATAACTGGCATCCTTATTGAACATATGACTGTCTTTGATGTATCTGTTACTTTGTCAGGGTTACAACGCTTAGAGCTCGAATGCTGTCCAGAGAAGCTACATGGATCTTCCACTTCTGCCGTTTCATCAGGGACAATCTCGAATAATCCGTTCGAACATTATTGTATCGTAAAAGTGGGGAGTGTAAATCTATTGATTAACTGTGATTTACAATGGAGTTTATGACTTCTTTTTATATCTCTTGCAATAGTGATCATTGCAACTTCAAACAAGTTAGCTTCTACTTAGCTTCAACAGTTGCAAGTTGAGTAGCTTCAAAGAAGTTTGTTGATCGAATATTTTGATCATTTAATATGTATTTTGTGGATTGTGTTGTAATTTAAATTATGTTGTGGATTGCGTTATATTGTGAATATTATTGTAGGATTGGATGATTATTTTATTTGTAGATGATTTAATTTGATTATGTTGAATAATATTGCTGAAAATTACGGTGGAGAAAAATTTAATTTTTTTAGAAAATAGGGACAATAGGCTTCTATTCTTGTAGAGAAATGGACGCCTATTCTCTATAATTTATAAAGAAAAATACTATTATAGGCGTCAGTTGTCGAAAAAGAATAGACGCCTGTGAACGACACACGCCAAGTAAAGACTATTAGCGTCTGGTTCATAGGCGTCTGTCGTACAATAGATGCCTATTGCTTTATACAACAGACGCTAATGAACTGTTTTGTACTAGTACGGCGCCTGTGGCGGTGGAAGCAGTAGAGCCGATAGATCTAAGAAAGTGAGAGTGTGAGAGAGTGAGAGTGAGCTATGGCGGTGGGTGGAGGCGACGTCACGGTGAGAATATATAGAGAGGGCAGGTCTGGTGAGAGTGAGATTCATGGCAGATTTGGTGCGTATTTTGTTTAATTATATGTCATCGTTCCGCCTCAGGAACGGTTGTTGAATGTTTTATTTTTTTAATATTAATATTCCGCGATTGTGAAAACTTATGTTTAATATTTTTTTTTAAATACGGTAGTTTTCCTCAATTGTTTCTTCATCAAAAGTAGCAGAAATTTACCGCGTTTTTTTTTTTTCAGACGAGACTGTTTAAATTAGAAACTGTTGCTAAAAGTCATTCTCCATGATTCATTTTTGTACTATTGAGTTCTTTAAACTCATTTCCTAAGGTTTTTCATGTTACTTGACCTTTAAGACTTCAATTTTAATTTGGATTCAAATTTTCTAATTCATTATTCTTTACTCAACCTCCCAGATTTCTTTAAAATATAACAGCGCGTTTGGTTGAAAGGAAGGAATTAGGTGAAAAAGGAATTGTAATTCTGTGGGAAAAGAATAAAGTGGAAATTTAAATTACATTGTTTGGTAAGAAGGAATAAGGTGATGGGGAATTGAGAGGAAAGAAGTAAATAAATACTAAAATGTCCTTATATAATATTAATATAATAATGACAATGATGGTAAATTGATAATTTATGATGAGATTGCAATTCCACAAAGCATGGAATTGCAATTCCTAGGGTGGAGACGTGAATTGTAATTCAACAAAAGGAGGGAATTGCAATTCAGCGGAATTGCAATTCCCTCCAACCAAACAATGTAATTTCAGCTTTCATTGAATTTCAATTCTTTTACCATCAAACTACATTGTACCAAACAGGCCATAAATTTAAAAGAAATTAATTTATTTTTAAATGTAAATATTTTATTAATTATATTACCATTTTTTTTTAAATACTCATGATTCTTTAGTCTTTACAAGGTAATATATGTTTTATACTTTTGAAAACTCTTTTTTTTTTTTTTTTTTGTCAGATCACGACGTGTCTTGAAAAAACTTTTTTTTTTTGTCAGATCACGATGTGTCTTGAACAACCTTTAACTGTAAGAGACACCTTTAAGTCCGTACCATCTAACTCAATTAAGGGACAAAGTGCTGGCAAGATTGATTTTTTCATACGAGAGGAGGTTCGAACTCTCGGCCTCTCTTTAGGGATGAGACTGCATTGCCACCCACATCAACCAAACTGGTTTCTTTTGCAAACTCTTTCAATCTAATGAATTAATGCCCCCACCACTGAGATTCAATCCTGTGACCACTCATTTGAAATGAGTTAAAGAGGTATCATAAATAGTAGTTGCTAATATAAAATTGATGATATTAGCCGTTTTCTTTATCATCATTGTTTTCTCAATAATCATGCTCTACCCCCAATCGTGCTATCACGTGCAAAAGCTGCAAGAAATGTTGTTGTTCCTGCTACTAATGGGTAATTACTATACTTAGCAACAAGATGATATTCTAATTATTAAAAAAATTCTTGGAAGAATTATTAAAAAAAATTCAAGTTTAAGTGGCCATTATATGGTGATTATGGTCCATATTAAGCAACTAAATATGTGGGTTATTCATGTACAAATCCGTTAATTAAACCACTAGTCAACATTATCGGTCAGAAACAAGAGAATAGAACCAAATAAGTCTTTTTTTTAGTATTTATATAGTTCAAAAATTAATTTTGATACTCGGCCAGAATTAAGAAAGTAAATCCTATAAATCATGCATACACGTTATAAGTTGATTGTCTAACAACTTAAGGAAAGTAATCCTTCAAACATGATAACAAATCATTCCAGTTTTCTCTTTTAAAATTGACCAAAAGTAACTTACAATCCCGACTGAAATAGGCGTAAGACGACTACTTGGATTGAGGGCAACTGCCTTAGCCGAGGCCGAATGCCGGACCACCCATCACCAACCTATCAAAAGTTCAAAAACCAATATTCTACCATGGTGTGCACTATAAACAATTCAATGAACTTGGTATTATATTCCCTATTATGAGTTACTTTTTCTTTCTTATATATTTTAAAAGAAAAATTAATGTGTTAATCAATACAAGTGTCATATTGTACTTAGTACAAACACATAAGTGTAATGAGTACTTAGTACAACCACATAAGTGTAATGAATTGTATAAGATATTGTTAACACTTTTTCTAATATTAATTGTACCACTACAACTCTTTATACGTGTGGTTGCATGTACCATATATACATTTTCTCTTTACTTCATCAATCTGAGCTAGTAAAATAGTAAATAGTAAAATAAACAAAAGTATATCAAATATTTTAGTATTATTGTCTCTTTACTTCATCAATCTGAGCTAGTAGCTTGGCACCAAACAAAATCTCTTTTACTTTATGCAACTAGTATTCTCTCAGTCACATTTTATGTACTGATTTGATTAATTAAACTCAAGTTATTTAGAGTTTATTAGTTTAATATTATATATTATTTGATTTTGATTTAGTAAATAAAATTTATATTTAAAAAATTATTTTATTAAATACAAAACTATTTTAAGCATAAAATAAAAGTTTATTCAATCATTAAATAATAAATAAAATCAGATAAAAAAAGTAGTAATTACCAAGACTTTTTTATTGCTAAATTTTACCATCTATTACCTTTGCTTTCCTTTGCTTTTTTTTTTTTTTTTTTTTTTTTTTGGCTGAAAAATAAATAAAGAAGAAAATTCTATCAAAATCAAAAACTATTATAAACAACAAAAGAAATATTGTATACTTGGTTTCACAAGACCACAACGAATAAAACACACGTAGAGATGACTATTCTGTTGAAAAAATAGCATAAAATGGGATTTTCAGTGGCTATTTTGTGGTACAATTATTAGTGAGATTCACTTCCGATTTTGGGTCGGGTCAAAGTTGATTCGGGTTCTTTGTTGTGAGGCGAAAAGATTGATATATTGTACGCTCAAAACTGATAATGAGTGAATGCGAAATTGATTCTCAAAGTAGACCCCTTTAAATTGGAAAAGTGAAGGGAAAAAGGGAAGCTTTTGTCCCACATTGGTTTGGGAACTGGAGTTGCACCACTATTTATACAAGAGCTCTTCTAAGACATATTAAAGTGGATCTCACTAATAATTGTACCACAAAATAGCCACTTATAACGTCATTTTAACCTATTTTTTCCAACAATCCCCCACATGAATGAAAAATTGATTTTCAGGGTATTTTGAAATCGGAAATAACTGTTTTCAACGGTCGATCCCTGCATAGGATAGGTAGGGGTTACCGCACCGTTTGAACCTTCCCTTGTGAAGATATGTTTACTCTACTGGCTGTACGATAGAACACGATGTCTTTGAACCGACTGTCATTTGTGTAAACGATGACATATCTTACACAGGAACCTCCTAACCATGCTTTGTTCTCATGACTGTGCCCGTTTGGTCGTGCATTACCGTTCTTGGTTCTGCAAGAGTTTGTGAAGAATTGAGCCCTATTCAATTCTCCTTTGAAGCGACCCTCACTTCTCTCTCACATAGGTGATTCTTTTCTGAGTATCTCGCATACTCACACATGTCAACCGACATTCGAATCATTAAAGCATCAACGTGCTAACCTCATACGGGAATCACTATTCTAACAAGGTGTGGTAGGGAGTCCGAGACTGTAACACCCCCCAAAAACAAGACCTAAATACAAGTCTTAACACATGCAGATTAACAACAAAACACTAGCACAGCGGAAGATAAAAAGATAACTGGATAAAAGGAATCCAAAACGGGGTGTTATGCCACGTATACCACACTTGGCATACGCTACGGCGACAATCTGCAAGTGTATCACTATCCCAAAAACAACAAACTAGAACAATCTAAAGACATTGGCACACAGGCCTCAACAACACTGTCTAAAGATACAGGTGCTAAGCTACCAGCTCTAGACATCGCGCTCGACTACGCATCACCTGAAAGATACAAAGATAAACATCGGGGCGACGCCCGGTCAGCGAATAATGCTGGTAACCCACCAATACCGTTAAGTATCATAAATAGGTAGATATTTAATATGAAAACCATTTTCGAAACGGAATGCATATATATAAGTCAAAAGCCAAGATCAAAAGACAACACAAGACTCACCACTCACAAGGATAACACTGGGAACACGTCCCAACCACAAAGGTTAACCACACACAAGGATAAAGACTCACCCGACGGCAACACATGCCAAAACACCACAAGACTCCATGACTACACACGTCACGAGAGAAGATCACACAACAACGGCTTCACAAGCCCTCGTGACATCACCCATCACGAGTTGATATGCCTTCCTTATGCCCTGTTCCAACCTTATGGCTACCCCCAACCTTGTACCTTCAAAGCCAACCATTACCTCCAGAAAACCCCTGTACAGCCAAGTCCAACCTTATTCCGCCGGGACCGTCGTCCCCCACCTACAGACCACCAACGAAAACCCACCAATTCACGGCAACACATGCCCGGATAACACAATGTTATCCCCCAAACACGTGGACTCAGCCACAACTCCATAATCACGTCACGGCCACCACGAGGACCGCTGCAATACCTTGGTGACTAGTGTCCCATACCACTAATCGTGCAATCCAGGTAGAGCCACACACGCACCACCACTCACACGAATCAAGCAACGGATTGCAAAAGAGGTATGAAACACACTCAATCAAGAGACGGGTCACCACCCAACAACAACAACGACGCTAGCATTAAGATAATAACTAGCAAGCTCAACAACGGGGAAACTCAAGATAGTTCCGAGGAACACACAAGACACCACACGGTTCAACGAAACACAATGTTGAACACTTAGCACGATTCACAACACCAAAGATCCTACATGGATACCTACCATATAGCTCTAGACCTACGAAACATCAATAAGACGCTCAAATAGTTCCACAAAAGAATATCGGGAGGCCAAAAGATCAAAGACCGAGACAAACAAATCACGGGGAACAAATCCCATCTCAACACCATCGTGTTCCCCGCGGGTGGAACCACGGGTAGTGCCCCACCCGTGGTCCCGCCCGCGGGTACAACACCCACAAGGCAACACGTTCCCGCGGGTAGGCCGGCGGGTGGTGCCCCGCCCGCCGTTCCGCCCGCGGGTACGTCCCTGTACCACAACAAATCCCTTCGGGGATTTTCTCCTTCAAACACAACTTCAAGTCCAAAACATGCCAAATCTCACCAAACACAACAAAATGACTTGAACCAAGGAAAATGCCAAGCAATGGCACAAAGGAATCCTAAACACAAGCTCTAGATATGCAATATCACAAGATAAATGCATAAACTCTCACATTTCATAGCAAAACACAAATAGAAGCCAAGAAATCATATATAGGTAAGCAAAATAGGTTTTGTAGAGCATGGGTTACCTCTTGAAGACCAAAAGACTCTTCTTACACCACAACAAGCTCTCCACTAAGCTCACTAGCCAAACCCACTTCAAGATCAAACCAAAAGATCATAAAGATCCAACCTTTAAGAAAAAGACAACTAAGATGGAACCAAAAAGACTAGACAAGCTTAGATCTTACCCTTCTAGATGCCAAAATAGAGGAAAGATTGAATCTTGGAAGCAAAACTTGGAATCTTGACAAAGGCTTCTTTTGGCTTGAAGAACAAGCTACTCTTCTATTCTAGAGAGAAGGTAGAGATATTTTCTAGGAAATGTAAGGGATGAAATGAAGAAGTCTTCTAGGTTTAGGTTACAAAACTAGCTCTTGGTGAAAAGACAAAGATACCCTTACTAACTCTTAGAAAGTGTAAGGAACAAGGGAACTCCTCTCAAAGCACAAGGTACAACACCACTTAAAGATTGACTAGTCAAATACTAGTCCTTGAGTATCAAAAATCAGGATTTTAGGAATCAATTCCTCAAAAGAAATAGAATTAATTACTCAATTAATTCATGGTTTGGAGTGTGGATTTTTGGGGTGTCACAGAGACCCCCACAGTGACACGCTCCATTCCATAATTTAGTTGTCCCATTGAACCTAGGTGCCAGCTAGGTTGGGTATCCACTATAGAACTTTTTAGTCCAAGGGCTTTAGACCCATTCCTCGTGTCAGCTTCTCCACAACTTCTTTGCCTAACCCTTTGGTTAGCGGATCCGGTATATTGTCTTTTGACTTTACGTAGTCAGTCGAGACAACACCAGTTGTGAGAAGTTGTCTAATGGTATTATGTCTCCGACGCATATGTCTAGACTTACCATTATACATGTGACTCTGTACTCTTCCAATTGTGGCTTGGCTATCGCAATGCACACATACTGGAGGTACTGGTCTTTCCCAATTAGGAATATCCTCTAGAAAATGGCGTAGCCATTCAGTCTCTTCACAACCTTTGTCCAAGGCTAGCAGCTCAGATTCCATCGTAGATCTAGCTATCACGGTTTGCTTAGAGCTAGGATTTCCATGCAACGGCTAGTGTAAACACGTAGCCACTCGTGGGCTTAGAGTCCTTAATATCAGATATCCAGTTAGCGTCGTTATACCCTTCAAGTACAACGAGATATCTCAGGTAGTGCAGTCCAAGGTCACGAGTATACCTCAAGTATCTCATGACCTTTACTATTGCCTTCCAGTGCATAGCACCAGGGTTACTTGTATATATCTATTGAGTATACTAACCGCAAAGGCAATACCGGCCTAATACAACTCATAAGATACATCAAACTATCAATGACCCAAGCATATTCTACTTGAGAAATACACTCCAGTGGTTTTTGGTTAGATGAACATTTGTATTAAACGGTGTTCAAGCCAATTGATCATCATCCTTGTTAAATTTTTCAAGGATTTTGTCAATATAATGTGATTGGCTCAACACAAGACCATCAGGCTTTCTAATTATTTTAATCCCGAGGATTAAATCAGCCAAACCCATATCCTTCATGCCAAATCTCGCATTTAACATGTTTTTGGTAGACTTGATCATCCGATCGTTACTTCCAACGATGAGCATATCAACTACATATAAACAAAGAATGACATAATCGTCTATTGTTTCCTTAACGTAGACACATTTGTCACTTTCGTTTATTTTAAACAGCATTAGTTAACATCGCGTGGTCAAACTTCTTGTGCCACTGCATAGGCGCTTGTTTTAAACCATAGAGCGATTTAACCAACTTACACACTTTCCTTTCTTGGCCCGGAGTATCATCCTAATGGAGTTTATTCTCATCATGGGAGAATACGTGTCGAAGAAATCAAGGCCCTCGCTTTTCCTGTAACCCTTGATTACAAGCTTAGCCTTATACTTCTCGATGGAACCATCCGGTTTCATCTTCCTTTTAAAGACCCACTTGGATCCTAAGGGTTTGCTACCCGGAAGAAGATCAACAAGTTCCCAAGTGTGATTCTGTAGAATGGAACCCACTTCACTCTTTATAGCCTCTTTCTACATTGGTCCTTCCGTAGAAGTCACGGCTACATACGTTCAAGGCTCATTCTCTATCAAACAAGATAGAAAATCGGGTTCATTTTCTAATAAACAAGTTAGAGTACTAGACTCATTGTAACACCCCGTGTTACGGCCTTTGGTCCCGGATTAATTATTTAATTAATTCCGTTAATAATAATTAAATAGGATTTAATTTGGTTAGGACTCCCTTTAATTAATTAATGTGGTCCACCACGGATCGTGGACCCTTGCCTAAACTAGAGTCTTAAGCCTATTAGGAATAAAGAGAGTAAAACCTTTTACTAGTCAGATTCTAATTAGGAATCCTAGACTTATATACCTGTTAGGAATAGAAAGTAGGCCTTTACTATTCAGATTCTGATTAGGATTCCTAACTCTATAAATAGGGATAATAAAGCAATTAGAACCCTTACCACCCATAGTTATATTACACAAAATTATTCCCGGGAGAATCCCCACCACCAAGCCTAAGGAGATCAATCGGATGGAAATCTTATAGAAGAACCTTAATAGTCAAGGGAGTATTAATTAAGGCTAAGAGGTAAACCATGTCTCAACAAAACCTATTTTCCTTGCTATATCTTATTCATTGGCTCCTTTGATATATGATTCTGTGCTTGAGTCTTGATAGAGCTTTGCCTAGGGTTTGTATTGTATTTATGTGATAATCTTGATGCTTATGTGATAATCTTGATGTTATGTGATAATCTTGATATTCTTGATACTATGATTAATTATATGAACGATCTCGTATTTTGATTGTGTCTAGAGCCCTAGGGTTATAACATGGATTTCGTATCATGATATTCTTGGTATGTTTTGGTGGGATTTTGCATGATCAGGTGTTGAGTCTAGCCTAGGACTTCTGTTTAGAACTTGCATATAGAGTTCTTGATGTTCTTGTGGTTCCGGATGCTCCTGAACCGTTATATGATTGATGTTAGGTCCTGACATGTTTAGGAATCGTGTTTGAACCTATTCGTTGTGATTCTTGTTTTAATTCCGTTAATTGAATATGTGGTGTTGTCATTATGTGTTTGAATGTGTTTGGACATGGTTTCGGGTTCCACAAGAGATCCCCGGACCATAAAGTTGCCTGTGTATCAGTGGGGGTAGGTGGGGGGACTGACCACCCGCCACCTACCCGCTGCCCGCATTACTGTTCTAGCGGGCAGCCGGCGGGCAGTGGTCTGCCCGCCGGCCACCCGCTGGAATAGTAACCCGCCGCCGGCGGGTGGTCCTCCACCCGCCACCTACCCGTTGGAATTCCGGCGTGGTTCATGGTGTTTTTCCCTGTTTGATATTTCCCCGTGCCCCGTTGTACCCCGTTTGTCGTCTATGAGTCTCGTTTGGTGTTTTAGGCATCGTTCTAGGATTTTATGTGTATTACGTGTCATTGTTGTTGTGTCTTGCTTGTTATGTGATTATGTGTTGATTGATTGATGATGATGAGTATTGTGGCCATTGCACAATGGCCAGTGTGACTGATGATGATAATGATGATGATGAGATTGTGATTGGTGGAAAATAAATTGTTGGCGGTTGGCACCACTTGTGCCCGGTCATTATACTAAAGGTACAGGCCATAGCGGTGACTGTGCTAAAGACACACACCCACCTTCGACTAGCTTGCTGTTGAGCATGGGTCAGGTTATAAGTGTTGCGGTGTCATGTTAGAGCTACATGTGCTAACCCCTTGATATTCGCATTAGAGGTGCGGATCATTGAATGGCACTGCGGCACCATATTGATATGTTGGTAGTTGAAAGGTGGGTTCGTCGATGGGGGCATGTAGTTGCCCGGAGGCATAAGGGGTGGGGATATAAGGGTGGCCTGGAGGTATAGGTCGGAACTGATATAAGGACGGAGGGGAGTTATATGGTTGGAACTTGGTATAAGGTTAGAGGATGAATTGTGTGCTTTGTTGACTACTTGCTAACTGATTGTGTTGAATGTCTTAATTGCCTCTACTCGTTATTTGCATGATTATCTGCCTGTTATGTCTTGTATTGCATGTTTAGGAAGCATATTAGTTCTTAGGATTATTCTATGATATTGAGTCTGTTATTATGCCTGAGTCTTGATCTTGGATTTAAACTAGAGTCTCATAGGTATATATGTATTCCAGTTTCAAAATGAGTTTCTTATATCTACCTATATTGTACTTAACACATTGGAGTGGGTTACCAACATTATTCGCTGACGGTTGTTACACCGAATGTTTTTCAGGGACAGTCGAGTAGCTTCGGAGTGCGCTAGTTGGATTCGTGGACTTAGTTTAGATAGTTCTAGCTTGGATGAAATGGCCTGCGTGCCTTGATTTATATTTGGGTATTAATTACGCTTTGTTAGTTAGTTTAGCCTGTGCATCTGAGTTCTCTAGCTCAGGTGTGGCATAACACCCCGACTATCATGTTTAGTTTATGCTCTGTTTGGGAATTAATAAGAGATTAACCTTCCTTTTATAGGTTTTAAATATCTTGAAAATTAGGGGTGTTACACTCATACTCTAACAAGTAAGTTAGAAAATCAAGACCAAATGATTTTTCAATTCTTGCCCGCTTACTGCATCTCGGCTCGAGCTCGGGTTCTTTCTCAGATTCCCCACTATCATTATCCATAGTTTCGTCAAATGTCCGTTTTGACGTACTCGGTCCCTCGTTGGACCTACAAGGAAATACATTTTCAAAGAAAGATGCATTCCTTGATTCTATTATCGTGTTCTTATGTACGTCCGGGATATATCTTTACATTCTTAGGTTTTGGAACCAATACTTTGGCAAGACACCCCCACACTTTCAGGTACTAGTAGGAAGGTTTCCTACCATTTCATAGCTCATAAGGAGTCTTATCGAGCTTTTTGCGGGGTACCTTATTTAAAAGGTAATTACTTGTCAAAATCGACTCACCCTATATACCTTGAGGTAGGCCCGAACTTATAAGCATCGCATTCATCATATCTTTCAATGTACGATTCTTTCGTTCGGCAACACCGTTCGATTGAGGTGCGTAAGGTGCTGTATGCTTGTGTATAATACCTACACTTGCACAGAAGTCACCGATCGGTGCTTCGTACTCACCACCTCTATCGCTTCTAACATTCTTAATCTTACGATTAAGTTGGTTTTCAACTTCATTCTTATAAAGAATGAATTTTTCCAAGGCTTCGTCTTTGCTCTTTAGCATATAAACATAGCAATAATGTGTGCTATCATTGATAAACGTGATAAACTATTTATTACCACCTCTCGTTTGTATCAATCTAAAATCGCACAAATCACTATGGATTAGTTCTAGTGGTTCAGTTTTGTGACACCCCGTAATCCAAATTCAATTAAGGGATTAATTAAGTAATTAATCCTAATCCAATTGCTAATTTAATTCCTTAAATTCCTGAAAATTCAATAGTCGGGGACTAGTAATTGACTAGTCAACCCAAAGTCAAAGTTGTACCTAAAGCTTTGTGAGTTGTTCCCTTGTCCCCTTACACATTTCATCTTAGTAAGGGCAAATAAGTATTTCCTTGGCAATAGCCTTTCAAGCTAACCTAGGAAGACATATTTCATTTCTTCAAACACTCTCCAAGAGAAAAATCATAAGCTCTCTCTCTTCTCTCTAAAAGCTAGTTAGCTTTCTCTCCAAGCTACACCTAGGGCTACCAAGATCTTTCAAGTTTGCTTTCAAGATTCTACCTTTCATACTTTTGAGCATCTAGGAGGGTAAGATCTAAGCTCCTCTTGTGTTTTTAGTGTTTTCTAAGGTATCTTTTTATAAAGGTGAAATCTTTATGTTGTTTTGGTGTGTTCTTGAAGTGGGTGTGGAAAGGGAACCTTGTTGGGAGCCTTGTGGAGTGTTGTAAGTGAAGGATAAGTCTTCAAGAGGTAACCCATGCTCTACAAAATCTATTTTGCTTACTTATATGATGATTCTTAACTTCTACTTGTGATTCTTATGTTGATTTGTGAGATTTGATGCATTGTCTTGTGAAAATGCATATCTAGAGCTTGTTATTAGGGTTCATGTGTGCCAGTGCATGGCTATTCCTTTGATTCAAGTCATTTTGTTGTATTTGGTGAGATTTGGCATGTTTTGGACTTGAATTTGAGCTTGGTGTTGAAAATCCCCGAAGGGATTATTTTGGTGTACAGGTATGTACCCGCGGGCGGAACGACGGGTAGGGGTCCACCCGCCGCCCAACTCACGGGGTACAAGGTGGCTTGTGGGTGTATACCCGCCGGTGGAACCACGGGTGGGGGTCTACTCGTGGGTCCACCGGCGGGGTACATAGTGTGTTTTGGCGGGGATTTGTTCCCTGTGATTCTTTTGACTCGGTATTTGGTCTTTTGACTTCCCGATGTTCTTTTGTGGAACTATTTGAGTGTCTTTTTGATGTTTCGTATGTCCAGAACTATATGGTAGGAATCCATGTAGGTTTTGGTGTCTTGAATCGTGCTAAGTGTTCAACATTGTGATTCTTTGAACCGTGATGAGTCTTGTGTGTTCTTTGGAACTATGTTTGGTTTACCCATTTGATAAGCATGCTAGTTCGGTGTTTTAATGCTAGCGTGTGTGTTGTTTGTCCTTGCCTATTGGTTGATGATGACTTGTGTTAATCATCGTTGTTGTTGGATTGTGATCCATTCCTTGATTGAGTATGGTTTCAGATCTTCGTTGTGATCCGTTGATTGATTCCTGTGATGGCGTTGTGTGTGTGGCTGTACCTGGATTGCACGATTAATGGTATGGGACATTAGTTACCAAGGTACGGCAGTGGTCCTCGTGGTAGCCATGATGCGATTATGGAGTTTGTGACATGTGTGTCGGGTTTGTGACGTGTTGTGTATTTCTCTATTTTGTGACGTGTGATGTCACAAAGGCATGTGCCAATGGGTGTTTCCCTATTCTCTTGTGTTATGCATGTCGTGTGTTAATCTACTGTGTGATGGTAGATTATACCTTGAGCCGTTTTTGTAAGTCGTTATTGCTTCTTGTCGTATTGGGATGTGTTCCCTTATCTTTTGAGAGTGCATTGAGTCTTGTGTTGATCTCTATCTTTGCTTTTGAAATTGATATATACTATATCCCGTTTTTGCAAATGATTTTGTATATATATTAACTATCTACATATGATATTTCTCATGTATTGGTGGCTTACCAGCATCATTCACTGACCGGGCGTCGTCCCTTATTTTATATGTTTCTTTCAGGTGATGAGTAGATGAGAGCGCGGTCTAGAACCTGTTAGCTTAGATCCCTTTATTTTGAGATGTTGTGGCCTGTGTGCCAATGTTAGACACTAGTACTCCTGTTTCTGAACGAATTTAGATTGTGGATTATGCAAATGTTTCGGCTGTGCGTTCACCTTTGGGTAGGCGTGGCATATCACCCTTTATTTCCTATTTATATAATCCGTGTTTAGTCTTCCGCTGTGTATGATGTTTTGGCTAGTTATCTGCATGTTTAAGGTTTAATGTAGCATGGAAATTAGGGGGTGTTACAGTTGGTATCAGAGCCTAGGTTTGAGCCTAGGTTGATAAAGTCTAGACTTCTAAGTGGATGAGTGTGGTTTGAGACCTTAAAGTGACCATAAGAATCTAAGTGTTTAAGCTTAGGATTTCTTAGGATGCGCGGTGAGCTGAGCGTTGTTTACAGTTGCTTGCTTGTTTGTCGTCTTGTTGGTAATCGTGTTGTTGTTGTAGAAGCTTGCGATGCCTCCTCGTCCTCGTGCGCGTACGCCGGAGACCCCGAAGAATGAGCAGCTTGCCCAAAACCTCCCGCAGTTGACGCAGACGATGCAGACCCTTAGTGAAGCCTTGTTGCAGAACAACCATCCCGTGCCACCTCCTCAGCCTGCTGGGAATAGGGACGTGAGGCGTCTCGTGTCGGGTCACAGGCCACCGACCTTTACGGGTGAGGAAGACCCGGTTATCTTGGAAGAGTGGACGAGGACGTTTAACAAGATCTTCTCGGTTGTCGGTTGCCCGGAAGAGCGAATAGTAGAGCTTGCAACGTTCCACTTCTGTCTTGAGGCCGATCTATGGTGGATGCATGAGGGCCCAGCTTGCCTTGAGGAACCTGAGTTTGGTTGGACCGCTCTCAAGGATCGAATGCGCTAGAGGTTTTTTTCGGCGGATGTTAGGGCTGCAATGTATGAGGAATTCCTCCATCTCCAGCAAGGATCCCTATCGGTGGTTGAGTACGACAAGAAGTTTCTAGAGCTTGCGCGTTTTGCCCGGATGCTTCTGCCTACGGAGCTCGCCAAGGTTGAGAAGTTTGTAGCTAGCTTGAACTACGAGGCACGGAAGGCTCTAACCGTGAGTAGGCCGAGTTCTTTGAAGGAGGCATACCTGAGTGCTGCGGATTTGTACCATGTTCAGCAGCTGCAGCGAGGATCCTATGAGCTTGCAGGGAAAAGAACCGAGAGTGGAGGCTCTTCCAGTTTCAAGAAGCCTAGGCCGATTTTTCAAGCTAAGAATGCGCCATCTCCAACCCAAGGACCCAACCGAGCGGAGCGTGGAAATCAAGTCAAGATGTTTCCTTGCCATAGATGTAGAAAGGTGCATGCGGGTCAGGATTGCAATGGCTAAGCGTTTCGGTACTACCGTTGCGGGGATAGGGGTCACAAGGTCGCCGAGTGCCCTCAGCAAGCCAACCAAAGGGCGTTGCCACCACCCCCAGGAGCCGGAGGAGCAGTAGGAGGTAGTTCGAGCCGTGGAGCAGCTGGGTCTAGGCCGTTAGGAAGGGTGTTCGTGATGGGACAATCGCAAGCAGAGACCGAGGGCTTGGTGGAGGAAGAGCTAGCAGGTAACCTTTTTCTAGCCTACCCTTGTCTTTAATACGCGTCTTGTTCTTTGTGCCGTCGTGTGTTGCCTTGTTTTCCTTGATTGTCTGTTGGAGTCGTTTCGTTATCCTTGTTATGTTTTCCTCTTTGGTGAATGATTCTTTTGGACCTAAGTATAAGCCCTTCTTGATGATTGATTCTTTTAGTTGGAAGTGCAAGCCTTTCGTAGAGATAGTTGTTCACCCCTAAGATGAGTCATGCTTGGATTAAGCCCACAATTGTTGCACATGTACAAATTGTAACCTTTCCTTCTTGCGAGCTACTTAAAATTCCCCAAGCAATTCTTTGAATTTGGAATGGAAAATCCATAAAAATCCAAATCCTTCCTTGTGAAGCCTAAAAGCACAATTGTTGCACATGTACAAATTGTAACCTTTCCTTCTTGCGAGCTACTTAAAATTCCCCAAGCAATTCTTTGAATTTGGAATGGAAAATCCATAAAAATCCAAATCCTTTCTTGTGAAGCCTAAAAAACAAATAGATTTTTATTTGTAAACCTTGAGTTTTAAACCCGAGTATATCACTTGTCAACCCAACCCTCTAACCACTTAAGCTAATTATGTTTCTTAAAACTTACCCAATTTTAATTCTATCTAAACCATAAATTCTTACTTTACCTAAATCCCCAAATTAAATCATCTTTTTTCCAAATTTCTTCCCCAAATCCCTAAACCCCCAAATTCTTCTCTTTCTTTCTTTCCTCCCTCTCCCTACCCGTGACCAGCCGAGAAGCACCCCCTTCCCACCCCCCGTCGTTCTGTCCCCGTCGCCGACCAGCCGCCACCTGCCGTCGCCGATCAGCCGCCGCCGTCGCCTGCCGGAGTTCCCTCGCCGAGCTGCCGCGTCGCCGGAAGCCGAGGAGAGCAGCAAGAGAGAGAGCCATCGAGAGAGAGAAGAAAGAAGAGGAAAGTTGTGGGCTTCTTTTGTTGAGCTTTGGGTCATCTCCAATCATGCCTAGGAGGTCAAGTTTGGCAAGAAAAGCGGAATGGGTGGATACCCATTATCTCGTTCTTGAAGGTAAAGCTTTTGACCCGGAATCCTTTTCTAGTTCCTTGTTGGATATGCTTAGAT